>NC_058133.1:517558262-517585497 GCF_016433145.1 Gracilinanus agilis
GAGGGAGGGAGGGAGGGAGGGAGGGAGGAAGAAAGAAAGAAAGAAAGAAAGAAAGAAAGAAAGAAAGAGAGGAAGGAAGGAAGAAAGAAAGAGAAAGAAAGAAAGAAAGGAAAATGAGACAGATACATAGATAGATGATAGATAATGAGAGAGGTTAAGAGACTGATAGGATAGGTAGGTAGGCAGGTAGAGAGGTAAAGGTAGATATATTGAGTTCATCAATCAAATATCCCATTTCACTTAACGTGATGACTTTTGATGAATTTCTGTACTTTGATGTCTTATCCTTTTGAATCATATCTTAATCAAAAGACTTTAAATTAAGTTCAAAAAGTTCTTGAAAGCCATTTAAGGGGCAACTAGGTAGCACAGTAGATAGCATGCCAGGCCTGGAGTTAAGAAGACTTGAATTCAAATATAGCTTCAAATACTTCCTATCTGTGTGACCCTGGGTAAGTCACTTACCCTCCATTGCCTAGCCCTTACCATTCTTCTGTCTTAGAAGTGATACTAGGACAGAAGGTCAGAGTTTAAAAAAAGAAAAAAAGAGAGACATTGAGCAAGCTGGACAGGGATGGGACCTGTAACTCCATCTGGATCACCTGTAACATCCATATAACTTCCAGCTATAACCAAACGACCCTCCTCTCCCTGACCTCAGTTTCCTCACATCTAAAAGTAGTGGGCAGAACCAAATGATTTCAGGGCCTCTCCAGGCTTTCATATTTTGTGGCCAAACCTAAGTGTATAGGGCCATAGAAAAAGAGCTAGAAGGGGCCTGAGTGGCTGCATAGTCCACTCTGCTCTTCTTAGACAGTTGAGTGAACTGAAGTCCAGGAAGGCCATGTAGGCATCATCAACAATGAAGAGACTTTGACTCTAGAAGCAGTGCTCCTTCTCCTGTACCACATTGGAGTTCTGCCAGGAATGGTATTTCCAAAGATGGAAGGGGATTGGGGACAATGAAAATGGCAGAGAACATAGAGGACTTTCCAGGTGATTTCCCCCAATTTTTTGCATATAAGTAGTTCATGAACTATTTGTTCCATGAAGTCTTTCCTGGCCTTCTTAGTACTTGGCATATTCCTGCTTCTTTTAAAAACATGTGTCTTTGCTGTTGTCGTTTTCTTTGTCCTTAGCTCTGGTAGCCAGGATCACTGACTTGGATTAGAAAGAAGCTTGGGAGTCACCAGCCCAATTCTTCCATTTTGTAGGCTAGACTGGAAAAGAGAAGTATTAAAATGTCGGCTCCTAGGGTAGGAGGATTGTTCATTCTCTCTATTTAGATTCACAGCACAGAATGGATGCTATTACATATTGTTCAGTGATTGAATGACTTGCAAAACCAAGACGATCACAGGATTGCAGGTCTAGTGAGCGAGAGGAGACCTTGGCCATCATCTAATCCACAACCCTCTTCTCCCAATGATAGCTGGAAAAACAGAGGCCCGGAGAAGTGAAATGATTTGCTCCAAGTCACAGAGGTAGGAAGTGACAGAGCTAAGATTTGAACCCATGTTTTCTGGGTCCAAGTCCATTGCTCTTTCCATTATGGCACCCCAAAACTCCTCCTACAACACACTGGGCCCCTTTTGCCATTCGTCCCCATTATTGTGCTTGCTTCTGGCCCTCTCACTCAAGCATTCTTTGGTTCTCAGTTTAGTGACTCAGACCTTACTCCGGCTCCTACTTCCACCCCTAGTTCCTGGCTCAGTGAAGTGTCATTAGTTGTTCTTATCACTCCCCAGTGATATTTTCTGTACCCCATGGGAGAAGCATAGGGCTGAGAAGATGAAGCCATTTTCATGGACTGCGATCCAAGATTTTCTTACTTCTCTCTTTCAGCTCTCCTCCTCCCCAAACTCCAGATTTCTTTGAGGCCATATCTTTATAGTCCTCTCCTAATGATGAGGCTGCCTCCCTGCTTGGCTGAGCTAGAACATTCTCTTCTGGACTGAGCATTCTATAAGCTGTCAATTAGCATCTCTTACTCTGAGATCTCATTGTGACATATGATAGGCAACAGCATGAGAAAGGCAGGGAATATCTTACAAAGGGACCTTATTCTTTCATCAAAGTATAGGCAGAAGCTTGGAGAATGGCCTCTCCAATAGCCAGTGAGAACCAGGCTGATAACATGATTAAATCTCAGATCTCTCTGATCCTCTCCTGTGTATAGGTCATCTGCAGCCATCAGAGCTCCTAAAGACCTTTTATGATGTTGGGAAGATGAGAAAATTCATCACCAGAGAGCTATAGATGTAGAGTGAGGGGAGAGAGGCTGTCAGAATTCTTCTCAGAAAGTTAGTGCTTAAAGATCATGTAGATAATACCGCCTCCATTTCATGGATAGAGAAATGAAAATCTAGGGAAAGTCAAGGATTCACTAAAGTTTGTTAAATGAGTAGTATCAGAGCAAGGGTCCAAAGCTCAGGGTTCCAATCTGATTCTGAGGGATCAACCTGTTGTCCCTCATGTTGGAGGATGCTTTACCATTATTATATCATTAGGTCCTTGTGACTTCTTTGCAAGGGGGGGGGGTCGCTATTATTATATCCATTTTGCAGATGGGGAAACCAAGGCTGAGAGTTTAATATGCCAAGGGCTACATATTTAGAAAGATCTTCCTAATTCCAAATGCAACACTTACTCAACTTCACCATCTACTGCTGAGAGTGCACAGAGAGAGTCCTTGCTTCAGAATCAAGAAGCCCTCTGTTAAAGACCTCTATTTCATTTCTCACCAAGTGAATTCTGGACTTTTCCATTGAGCTATAGAAACCTCTTTCTGATCTGAAAGATCACTTCTGGCAGAGAGGTGATGAAGCAGCTCTTACAATTATTCCATTGTCAATGAGTTTACACCCTGGAAATTGGCAACCTCTACAAACCGAGGCTTGATTTATTGTTCTGTTGCTTATTTAAGAAAATGATGGAGAACATGTTAATAATCCAAATTAAGCCTAAAAGTGGGTCCTGCATACTTTCTCCTCCTCGCCCTCAGGCTCAGTTGATAAACATTTACCAGCATATCCCTGCCCTGGAATTCACACCTTGGAAATACCCTCAGTCTCCAGGACACCTCCCTCTGATGGGACGACTCCTCCTAGAACCTTCACTTAAGGAGGCAGCTTAGGTCATTTGACTGCACTCCAGAATTCCCCAGCTTGTGCTCCTGTGTATCCCTCATCCACCCTTTCCTACTTCCTTTTATGTGCTGTCTTCTCCAATAAGAATATGAGCTCCAGGAGAACAGATTGTCTTTCTTTTTGCTGGTATTTGCACTCCCAGAGATTAGCACAGTGCTTGGCACATAGTAATCATTTAAGACTGTTGGACTGATGGATATGATTATCACTGGCTTGTTATATACTGGCTGAACCTTTAACATCTCAGTATTCTCAACAACTCTCTAAGACTACATGTTAAAGTTATGTTGCTAATTTACCTTGATGGAAGGAGTTTCTTCATTTAGGGGTGCCTTATGCCTCAGTTTCCTCATCTGCACAGTGATCTAGAGATGGAAATGACAAACCACTCCAGTATCTTTGCCAAGAAAACCCTAAATGGGGTCAGAAAGAGCTGGCCATGACTAAAAAACAACTGAATAACAAAAATGTCAATGAAACCACAGGCTCAGTCTCTCTCCTCTTTCCAATGTCTTTGTTCTCATAAATAGTAATAGTTCTCATAGTAATATGCTTCTTTGCTTTCCACTGTTTCAGGTCATTGTTTGAACTAAAATTGTGAGAATGGAAATGTGGGTCAAACTCTCTAAAACTTCCTCCTCCTCCTCCTCTTTTCTTCTTCTTCCTTCTTCTTCTTCTTCTCCTTCTCCTTCTGCTTCTCCTCCTCCTCCTCCTCCTCCTCCTCCTCCTCCTCCTCCTCCTCCTCCTCCTCCTCCTCCTTTACTACCTTCTCCACAATGGAAACACATCTGTGAGTTGCTTTTTGGCAAATTATATGGTACAACTCAATTTATCAAAACACTCAATACAATATACGCTCCTCAAAGATTTGATGTTTTGGTCTTTGTGTCCCAGTGCCCAGTGCTAAATGAATGCTCATTTGGTTGCTTGTTAGAATAATGGCCCCTGAGTGAAGGTCATGAACTATCCACCTATATGCTCCAGAATTCTGTATGCTCATTGCCCATGACCTCCCTGTGCCAAAGATGCTTGGTCATGGGACGACCAGCAACCATTGCCATTTCTCGTGTAGGTTTACGACAACCCAACTCTTGAGATCATATATTCAAGACTAGAAAGAATCTCTGAAGCCATCTCGTCTCATTCCCTTGGCATGGGACTTTGTACCCCCAAATTATAGAAGTATTTCAGGCAAACTATAAGCAGAAAAACTCCTTTGCTTCCTTTACATCCTTGGGACTACAAACCCTTAACATCGGATAAGACCCTGAGAGGATTCGTCCTTTAGGTTTGAGATGGGCATAGAGATGCACCTCCAGGCTACACCTTGATACCATCAGGTTGTACATCCAGCTGTCCCCTAAACTATGAGGGTGACCTCCTAGGTCTTCAGGCACACCCAAGTCAGATGACCATCCCCCCCACCCACTATGCCTGAGAGCACACTCACATCTTCACTGTTGTATAGAGTATAAAACCCCAGAATTGATGACCCCTGGAGGACAGCTTTCCATCTCTGCTGTTCCACCTAGGAGGCAGTCTTCCACCTATGCTGTCCTCCTGGCCAGATTCAACATGACATTCTAAACGAATAAATTTCTCTTTTTATTTTTAAGCTAAGTTTCAGAGTCTTGCATCCTTGCAGTAGGTACCCTTCCCGAACCCGGGGGGTTCACCTCAAGCCCCCCACAACGCCCTCACTTTATAGATGAGGAAAATGAGGTTTAGGAAGGTCTGACTCGTCTCTACTCACTCAGGCGGTCCTATCCTAGTTTATATTTGAGAGCCAGAGGAATCGAGTGACTTGCCTGTGTTCACAAAGCAAATAAGTAATTGAGGCAGCATCTGAGTCTAGAACTCCTTGCTTCCAGGTTTAGCATTCCATTCCTGACACCATGCAGTTCCTTAAAGCTCCTGCCCAGCCGGAATGAGCCGCATGTTTTGTCCCTGCTGTGGTTTCTTGGAAGCGGAACATACTTAAGTCAGAAAGAGGAATATTAGCCCCTGAAGCGGGAATCTTGAGCAAAATCATGCCTTTATTCGGAGCTCCATCCATTCCTTCTGGGACAAGAGAATTTCTGACTCTGGCCTCCTGCTACTTGGGATAAGAGAAAGAATGTGATGTGAAGGGAACTCCATCTTGGATTTCTGTCCTCCACTATGATAAGACAAGGGAACAGCTTCTATCACACTAATAGCACAGTCAAGCTGGGGATGTTGTCCTCCAGCTCCAGCTTGGACCAGTTCGGGGCTTGATCTTGCTGGTGCAGAATCCTTTTCTTCCTCCTTCAGATGGGTCTGCCTTTAGCTTCCTCTCCTGCTTTCTCTAAAATTCCACTGTGCCCATCCTGGTCATGTCTTCCCATTCTGTGGAAGGCTCCTGAATTGAGGCTACAGTCTCTGACTCTTTGTTTTTTCTCCTGGGCTCTGAGGATAAAGACAATCTGCAGATAACTATCTCTGGGTGGTGAATTTGATGCCTTGCAGCAGTCCCTAATCAGGACCCCTTAGATAACTGTCACAGTTCATTCATTCACATTCAAGAGGAGGCCGTGGAGAAGGGCTCACTTGCCTTCCCCTAGAGAGTTCTGATTGTGCTTCCTTTGAGGTTGGGAGAGTATAGACAGTCCACGGGAAAGATCATCTCATCGGTGGGAGCAGCTGTGCAGCTGTAGTAGTGTAGGGGATGCTTTTCCCTCCTGTTTCTCTACCAACCTCTGCTGCTTGCCCCAAAGGCTTGCCATCTTCCCTCACCGCATCCTCAACCTATAGATAGCAGTCCAAACTCCAGAGGCAAAGAATGATGCACCCTTGCCCCAAGATGTTGGGTCAAAGCCCCAGCTGCCCCTTCCTCGTTGCATCACTGCCACATAAACACAAGTGGAGGAGGATCAAGCTAAGATTTTTGCTAGAGAAGTACAGCTGGAGGGGAGCCTGGCCGCTGAGGCCACCGTAAGAGAAATCCAGCCTCAGCGAACTCAGGTCCAAGCGGGTCATCTCTGAAGTCTCCTTTTCATTCTGTTTTGTCTTTTCCTTCCTGTGCGGGGCTTCTCGTGGCCACAAGAAAAGTGGGTCACGGCAGTGATTTATTTTTCAATGGAAACCCATGAAGGCATGTTTACTGTTGAGAGCAAGAATGGAATGGAAAATCAGGGGCTTGTCTGGGCTGCCTGAGAGAAACAGGAATGGCCTGCAGGAGGGCCTTTTCCTGCTAGAAAATGAGTTGCTACACTTGGTTTCCCTTTAAAAGGGATATTGGATACCAAGAGAAGATGGGGAGGAGGGAAAGATGGCGGGCGAGGGGGCAGGTCCCAATGTTCAGTGGCTTCTCACAGTGAAAAGAGATCTGAGCTCAAGTCCTACTTCAGACACTTGCTAGTGGTGTCCCCTGAGAAAGTCCTATAACCTGTTTCCTTGTCTACAAAATCACTGTAGAAATTCCCTCAGAGAGCCCTTCGGAGACGCCAATAAGGTAACAATAACAACAACTAGCATTTCCATAGCTCCTTAGGGCTGGCAGAGAGCTTCACAAACATTACCTCTTTGGTCCTTGAGGAAGGGGCTACTAGCCCCATTTTCAGATGAGGACACTGAGGTCGAGAGAGCTTAAACAAGTGGCCTAGGAATGAATAGCTAGCTAGTAAGTGACTGGGGAAGGATTTGAACTCAGGCTCTCCTGACTCTAAGTTCAGTTCTCTGTCTATTTTACTCTGCTATCCTCTTAACATATAAAGAGATTTTTTAAACATTAAAATGCTAAATTAGTTACTATTATCGTTACTATTATTTATGGGCAGCTGGGTGGATTGGGGGATAGAACACTGGACTGGGAGTAAGAAAGATTCTTCTTCCTGAATTCAAATCTGGTCTCAGACACTTAATAGGGCAAGTCACTTAATTCTGCCTCAGTTCTCTTATCTGTAAAATGAGCTGGAGAAGGAAATGGCAAACCACTCCAGTAGCTTTGCCAAGAAATCCCCAAACAGGATCACAAAGAATCAGACAGGATTGAAAAACAACTGAACAACAAAGATCATTATTTGGTGGGATCCTAGATAGAGAGCCCCAAAAGAAGGTCGAGGGGAACGATTGAGCTTTTCTCATATATTTTTTTCTGTGCCAGGTATGGTGCGAAGCAGAGCAGGTTTCTAGTTTTAAAGTTGAATTAAAAACTCCTGGTTCTTAGTTTCCATAGACTTTATTAATATTCCTTGAATAAAAGAAGGCAGATAGATAGAGATTAAAGCCTATTTCTAATCTAACCACATGTCTCTCCACATGGCTGTCTCTCTCAGCCATGGTCTTCCACTGCCGCCATCCAAGGAAATAGAGAGAGAGCACCCCCTGGCACTCCCTCTTTTATGCTCTCCTTTGCCCCTGGACCTTTAGTTCCAGGTTATATTAAAGAGAGAGAGAAATGGGCTTTCGATGAGGCATGGCATCAACTCTTCTTGCTATACTTGGGACCTTTTCCAGGTAGTTGACATTTGAAAAATATTTCCATGCCATCACTGGAGTAAAGTGAAGGAAATTATACCCTGAGCCATCAATGCCAGTGACGACATCGGGCAGGGTTTTATTTTTTCCTCAAAGGGCAAAGCAACTACCAATTAAGGTCAGGACTCCAGCTTTGAAGGGCACAGGACAGGTCTTAGCAGACCTTTTGGATGAAAAGGACACATCGTGATTAAAGAGTCTCTTGGCCCTAGTTGTGTAAAGGAGGCTTTTGGCTGCTGACTCACTTGCCAGCTGCTGAGGTTGGAGAATCTGTTGACCAGCCTATGTGGGGTCACTTCATTTTATGCTAGTTCAGGAGGAAAAGCTTTAGCAAGTAGGGCTGCCTAGTGCCGAGTTTCTATCCAAAAAGGACACATTATTGGGTCTTGGCAAATGATTGGTCTTGTCCATGGGAGAATGTTTATCAATCAAGCAACTGACCATTAAGAGCTAAACACCAGCTCCTTACAAAGCCTCGTGTGAGCTGCCAAGGCAGCCCTGAGTATATTGGAAAATCCTCCCTTAAATGGGAGCTTTGGTCATAATAGGTCTAAAGAAATATCTGTTGAGGGAATGGGGTGTAGTAGAAGGAATTTATGAATGTTGGAAAATGTTGGAGTGTTGGAAAATGAACTCTGTCACTGGCTGTGTGATTTTGGAAATGTCTTGGAACCTCCATGGGCCTCAGTTTCCTGTCCTGGGATGCCCTTCCCTCTTGTTTAGAAGGAAGAGTTTATATCAGATGACCTCTGAGATGCTTTTCAGTGCTATGAATCAGTGAGGTGACTGAAAAGTGGATAGAGAACAGAACTCAGAGTCAGGAAGACTCAGTGTTCCTAGCTAGCTCCCACAATGATGAGCTGTGTGATCCTTGGTAAGTCAGCATGTTTCTAAACCTCCTTTTCCTCAGTGGCAAAATGGGGATGGTAATAGATGTAATGCCTACTGCGGAGAGCTCTTTGTGATGATCCAAGGAAATCGTGAAGGCAGGGCTGGCTTCGTAAGTCAGCAATCTTTTCTATCTGATATACTTAAATGTCACAGAAAGGTAGCTTTTAGTAAGAAGGTAGAACAATTCACATCTAGGAACCCATAGCCCTCTGCAAGGATGTCAGCTCTCCCCTGTCTTTCAGAGAGACTCAGAGAAGGACCCAGTTCATTAACAAACACTCATGTGAATGCAGATTGCATTGCCTCAGGGGGGATTTGGGTGGTCCTCCTCCTCCTTGGAGGACTTTAGTGAAGACCAGATGACCAGATTTGCAAGATGCCACTGGATAAGATTCTTCAAGTTTGGGTTAAATTAGAAGCCTCTAAAGTCCCTTCCAGCTCCAGAACCGGGAGCCTATGAACTCGAATAAAAAAGTAACCTGATTAAAAATGTATAAATCAATAGAGATGAAGTTGGTGCAAAAATCTCCCCAGCCTTCATTAGCAAAAGCATGTTAAATAGGATGAAGTTCTTCAAGCTTTGATTCTAAAAATACAAGTGCCCAAAGGCTCTTCTTAGAAAGGTTGCCAACCCCAGGTCTAGTAGCTCTTCTTGATAAAACAACGAATTCTGTCACAGCTCTTGGTATCCTGTTACCAAGGAAACCTGATACACGGAAAGCCAGAGCTCTTTCTGGCTGTTGTCCGCTGATGCTAATTTTGTATTGGGCACCTGGCCACTGGAGTCTCTGGGAAGACTGGCCTTGGCTATGGGTGCTTTCTAACAAAGTACGATTTGAAGGGCCCAGAGATCTCCTTACCCCCAGATCACCATCCTATCTAGGGCCACACCACTTGGAATTCTACCATGAAGAGGCTATTCTTTGTAGCGAGAGACGTCCCCTCTTAAACTGTGAATCTTCCTGAAGAGAGGCACACGTGGAATTATTCACAACTGAATGAAATGGTATTTCCCGACTCCTTCCTCTGTTTCAGGACAAACTTTGGGCTGAATCAGATTATTTGGTAGATGTCATGAGGATGAGTTGGAGGTTGGAAGCTTCGAGGACATGTCGAGAATATCAGCTCAAGTCCCGAATCTTCTACTGGATGAGCTGTTTGATTCTAGTTCAGCCACCAGCCTATTCTCGATGGTATTTCCTCTTTTGTAACATGAAAAACTTGGGTTTGGATCAGTGGGAAACATTTTGGATTTTAGTCAGAAGGCAACATGTTATAAGGAAAAGAAAATTGGCTCTAGATTCAAAGGAACTCTGAAATGTCTGAGGTCAGATCTGAACCTAGAACCTCCCTTCACTAGGCTTGGCTTTCAATCCACTGAACCACCCAACTGCCTCCTGTCAGGGATACTTATAACCAAACTAAGACTTAAGTCCTCATAGCAGCCATGGAAGCAAATTTCTCCCTGCCCCCACCCAAATCAGCTTGTGCCTGTGTCAGATACCTCTGAGTGGTGGGCAGTGCCCAGTGATTAAAAGGCCCCTTTTGATTTGATGGGAAAGAGTTGCACACAATGAACTGGCATGGGTAGGTGGTGATTTGTATCTCACTTCTCATTTCATGATCTTTCTCCAAAATCTGCTCCTCTTTGGCACTTCCTCATTTCTCCTAGAACATTGCTATCCTCTAGGAAACTGGGTTCCCTCAAAGTATTCTTGAATCATCATTCTTACAAATTTGTAAGAATCATCACTTGCCCACATACTCTATCAGCTGCACAATGTTATTGTTGGTATCACCGCAATCTCTCACATGATCACCATTTCCTTTTCACCATTTACAGACCACCATATTAATAGCATTGCTTAAGGCTAAGGTATTGCACTCGCCTCTGAAAGGTCTCCCTGACTCAAGCTCCTCTCCCTTCTCCCATCCATTCTCCAGCTGCCAAAATGATAACCCTAAATGGTAGGTCTGACCATGTCATTCTTCTACTCAATAAACTCCAGTAGCTCCCTATTACCTCAAAGATTAAGTATTACTTGAATTTTATCTCCTTTTAACATTTTAATTTCCTATAAATGTTTTATAATATGTCTACTAATTAGTCATATAGTTGTTATAAGATTAAAAATTAATACTCCAAGTATTATATTTAATAAGATTTACTAATAATACCAAAAATAAAAAGCTAGAGTAAAAAGGATGCTAACCCAGATGGTTGTGAAAGAAGAGAATGAGAGGCTGGGCCTACAGCAAACTTATAAACATTATATGTAAGGACGGAGGAAAAAGGATTCTGGGAGATGAAAAAGAATTCTGGGAGATGAAGTCCAAGGGTTCAAGATTTTCTATTTATACATTGTTCAGTTGTATCTTGTTCCCTATGGACTGTCCATGAGGTTTTCTTGGCAAAGATAGCGGAGAAGTTTGCCATTTCCCTCTCCAGTTTTATGCAGCCTGGACTTAAGTGACTCACCCAGGGCCACTCTACTAATGTCTGAAGTCAAATTTGATCTCTGATCTTTTTGACTCCAGACACAGGGCTCTATCCATTGTACCACCTTGCTGCCCCAGGTCAAAGAGTATATTGTCTAATTGTTAAATAAACAAATACACATGGACAAATAGACGTGTGTGTATGTATATGTGTGTTGCACATAATAACGATTTTTGAAGATGACTAGACCACATTATTATATGGAGTTGGGTGTCTAATACATAGAGCCGATTTATCACTACATCTTTGACAAATGCATTGAATAGACAATGATCTGAACCCAGAACTGAATAGGAGGAGAGAGAGCTGGATTCCCTTTGGCTAATTGTTACTGGTTTTTACTGAACCCAAACTTCTCCCATCAACGAGGCCTTATGCTTTAGTGTTGTTCATTGGTCTGGTGGTGTCACAGGGCAGAGAAGCATGTGTGCAGAAGGAAAGCCAGAGGTCACTCAAAGGGCAATGGAGAAGGTCATGGTGGATGAGGACAGATGGAATTATTTTCCTGACCAAGAGTGGAGATCAAGCTGGGCTGTCGAAGATAACATGGGCAAAACGCATAAATACACAAAGACAAACTAGTCCCATTTATAGCCATTTGCAAAGTGTTTCGCCATCCTTTCCCTTCATCCTCACAATGACCTCGGGAGGCACGTTGTATTCTTATTAGCTTCATTTTACAGATGAAGACACTGAAGCCCAGTCAAGGTAACTGTCTTGTTTGGAGTCTCTGGGCTAGTAAGTGACTGAGGCTGGATTCTGCTTCTAATACATAGGCAGGATTACAGATGGACAGTCCAACCCTCCATTGGTATCCATGCTATGTCAAGTGATCTAGAGAAAGTACATATGGTAGACTTCATAGGGAGGAAGGCCATGGGCAAGAGTGGCAAAGGATGAGAAGTCCTGAGACATCAGTCTTCAGAGGAAGGGACGACTTGCACAGAGGAGTTCCAGATCCTTGCAAGCACTGATATTTAGGGTGCAAAGATGAGCAGTAAAGGGGCACTTTTCCATCTCCACGATTTTGAGTACAAGGGTCCTGGTTTCCTGACAATCGAGGCCAGAAGAACATGACTATCTCTCATTTATGGGGTGCTTCAGGTTTGCAGAGCACTTTCCATCTGTTATCTCATTTGATGAAGGGCTGTTTTGCAAGGACTCAGGTTTAAGTGAAGGTCACCCACCAATCAGCAGATACCCCTGTTTTAACATGCTCTCAGATTAACCTTTGACTCTTCCATTGGTTGTTATCTTCACACACAAATGATGTTTGGATGGACTTTTACACTAAAAGGCAGGTCTTTCTTTTATTGTGTTGGCTGCTAAATGAACAGAAGTCATGTCTTCTTCATAAGAGATTTAGACTCAATTCTTATTTATTTCATTTTAATTTTTCCCCCAGATTTCATGCCAATGACATTTTGAAGAATTGTTTTCTGACATTTTGCAGGCCATGTTCTCTTTCTCCCTCCTATCCCTATCTCCTCCCCAAGACAGCAGATCTAGGTCGTACATGTGTTATCATACAATAACATTTCCATGTTTGTCATGCTGAGAAAGAGACTAGGTTCATGTCCTTAGATGGTGAAAATTAGATGTTTTCTGTTTCCATTAGAAATGTCTTAATCCCATAATTCTCCACTGCAAGAGATGATCATCCAACATCCTTAGACCTTAGGCTAGCATGGTTATGGGTGGGGAGGAAAAAGGCAGCATTGCTAGTGGGCAGTCTCCACGGAGCTGCGATAACCTGAAGAGGCATCTTGAAAACAGAACCAGTTATGTTTTCTCTCTGTGTCCATTTCTCAGCACGTGATCATGGAGCAATAATGCTAAATGGTTCATTTATGTATGTCTGGGATCCAGCTTGTTTCCGAGGTAACATTCCAATGTTATTGCCCTTCTTCAAACAGTTACTCTACACACCCCCTTTGGGGTTCCTGATGGCTGAGGAATTCCATCCATTGCAGAGCTGTGTGAATCCCCACAAGAGGACGGCTCAGACCTTCCACTCAGATTCCATTTTAATTAAAGTACATCTAGCTGGGAGGAGGATTAGCTGCAGCAGCAGCTTATTATGGGCATCTTGACCCTCAGGGTCTTCCTCCTTTATGGGTGTCAAAGGGAGCGTCTAATGCTTGCCAAAGCCTGCTGTCAAATTGCCCACTAAGTCTGGGACACTTTCCCTTCTCACCCCTGCATCTTGCATTCCCGGCTCTCCTCAAAACTCAGCTCCAGCATCCTTCCTACAAGAGATCTTTCTCCTTCCTCCCAGGACTAGTTTCCAGCCTGCCTCCTCCCAAAGAATTTTGCATTTACTCTGTGTCTAATGTTCGAAAGGCAGAGTGGTGTAATGGATACAGGGTTCGCCTCAAAGCTAGGAAGATCTGGATTCAAAATTGGCCTTTGATGCCTATTGGCTGCCACCTCAGGCAAGATTGATAAGGGCTTGGTGGTCTATGAATTAATTGCAGGAGAGATGCTGGCGTACATGAGTAGCAGGAGCTGTTCACCCCCCTCTCCCCACAGGAGTACCATCTACCAATGACTTACAGATCCAGTAAGTATATTTTATGCTTATTTATCCATTTGCATGACATTTCCATCAGTAGACTAGATGTTCCACAAGGGCAGGAATTCTTTTTTTTTTTTTTTTAAACCCTTGTACTTCGGTGTATTGTCTCATAGGTGGAAGATTGGTAAGGGTGGGCAATGGGGGTCAAGTGACTCGCCCAGGGTCACACAGTTGGGAAGTGGCTGAGGCCGGGTTTGAACCCAGGACCTCCTGTTTCTAGGCCTGACTCTCACTCCACTGAGCTACCCAGCTGCCCTATTTTTTTGATTTTGTGTCTCTACCATGGCACGTGGTGCACAGTAGATAAGGCATGCTAGCTGATTTGCTATTTGAAATCTGGAAGAAAGATTTTGTAATGAATGGATTTGTCCTTCTTAAGAAAAGTGTTCTTCACAGGAAATGGCCATTTTTGAGGGGCTGGCAAAGTCAGTGACAAAAGGACTCCTAGTCCCCCTAGAAGGAAGACCATAGCATCAAAGGAATGAAAAGCTTTGAGTAGTAGATTGGACCTTTTGAAAAACAAGTAGTACTGATACCTGTGATTTTTAATCCTTCACTCATTTAATTCCTTTGTTAATAATCAATTAATTGAATCAAATTAATTATTTAATAAATGATAATAAAATTAATTCAATCCTTCATTAATAACAATAGCTATCATCCCGGAATGAAATCGTCTTTTGTAACAAAGAAAAAAAAATGCTCAGCCCAAACTACCAAGCAGTCAACCATGTCTGAAAGTAGAGGCCATATTCTGCCGCCTTCATTGTCCACCTTTTTGCATGGGAGGATCCATTCTCTGCTCTCCAGGAGCCAGTTTGATGACTATAATTACTCAGAGTTTGATTTCCTGCCTGTGCTTCTTTCATTTAAATGACTCCTAGCCATCATCCACATTCTTTTCTGCTTTGGCTTATTTAATGCTGTATCTGTCCATACAAGTCAAAACAAGGTCCCACGTCTTTCAAAGCTACTTAAACTCCTGATTTCTTGGTAATTTTATATCATCAAATTTATCTATTATGGTTTTTTAATCTGTTCTGCAATATTCATTTTGTTTCCAATTTTTGCTATTATGAGTATTGATATAAATGTGTTGGTACATCTAGGAATTATTTCTTTGACTTATTCAGGAGAAATACTCGGCAGTGAGATCACTAACTCAGAGAGTATGAACAGTTTAGTCATTTGTCTTACATAATAATAAATCTTTTTCAAGAGTTTGATGGTTGTTCAGCCACTTTCAATTGTGTTTGACTCCTCAAGACCTCATTTGAGGTTTTCTTGGCAAAGAAACTGGAGTGGTTGGTGTTTTCCTTCTCCAGCTAATTTTACAGATAAGGAAATTGAGGTGCAGAGAGTTAAGTGACTTGTTTAGGGTCACACAGCTAGTAAGCTTCTTAGACTAGGTTTGAACTCAGGATGATATCTTCCTGACTGTGACCCAGCACTTTGTCCATTGTACCACCTAGCTAGTTCTCAAGAATAGTTAAATCGATTTACAGTTTCACTAACCATGTACCAGTAGACTTATCTTCCAGCAATGCTACCGATATTGTGTCTTTTATTTTTGTGATTTTTGTATGAAGGTTGTTTTTTTTAACCTCCAGTAAAAATTTCAGAATGGCAGGAAATGAATGAGAAGAGCCACAAAACACTGAGTGGATCCTAAGAGACTACTGACAAGAATCCAACAGATTGAGGAGGAGTGGATGTGTTTTGTAATGTAGAAAATGGCAGCATGGAATTCCTGCAAAATACAGGGCCATTTTCTACATTACCGTTTCAATCTATTCCAGAGAAGTGAGTATTTATGTCAAGGATCACAAGATCATACAATTTGAGCGAGAAGAGATCTCTGAGGCTATTTAGTTCAATATCTCATTTTATAAGTAAGGAAACTTGGGAGCAGCTAGGTCACTCAGTGGATGGAGAGCCAGGCCTAGAGACAGAAGATCCTGGGTTCAAATCTGGCCTCAGCTACTTCCTAGCTGGGTGACCCTGAGCAAGTCACTTAACCCCCGTTGCCCAGCCCTTACCTCTCTTCTGCCTTGGAACCAATACTTAATATTGATCTAAGATGAAAGGCAAGGGCTTTAAAAACATTAAAATGAAGAAACTAAGGCTCAGGAAGGTTTAAATGACTTGGCAAAGGTTACGTGTTTATGTTATATGTTGTGTTATGTATCAGCAGAATTTGAACCTAGGGCTTCTACCTGTAGAACATGGATCCACTCGAGCATCAAACTGCTGAAGTATGGGCATTTTTGTGCTATCTTTATCTATGAAACGAACATAATAGTGCTTAGGAGACCCAGAGTGCGAGGTTATTGGGAAATGAAAATGAAATATCATAGAGTGATTTGCAAACCTTAACTGCTCTCTGAATGGCATTTGTCGTTATTATCATTAGGAGAACAATTTTCCCAGAGAGGAGGAGCTCGCTACTACCAGAATAACGTACCTCTGTTGGTTCAAGGAAGACTGACGAGTTCATTCTTTTATATTCGCCCTTATTCTTTGCCCCTCTGCTTCGGTGGCTTCTCCGCACATAGATGTGGCCATTGAGCTCTTCTATTGTGCACTTGGACCGTTGCTGCTTGGTCAGCACCCTTCGGTGGCTCCGAGTTCTGCTAGAGGCAGGCCAGAGTCTCTCCAGTTTCTCCTCGTGCACTGGGGGCTCGAGCCACCTTGCCAGATGCGCTAATTGGGTGACTGTTTTCAATGCCAATTTTTCTCAGCCCACAGACAGAGCTATCAATACAAAGACGGCTTATTCAGTTCTCAGATTTTAGTGCCCCCTTTAATAAAGAAAACGTCCTCATTTTCCTGCCATTTTTCTCTCTTTCCTCTGCTTTGCATTCCCTCTAGCATAGATTAAAAGAGATGGAGCATATGCAACAGTCCACACTCGGGGGATCTTACCTCCAAGATGCCAAGGGGGTGCCGGGACATTTTCTTATCTGTTCCCTGGTCAGGTGTAGTCATTTCAGCAACACGCTATGTGTTTTTAGATGGCGAGACTTCCCTTTCTGTCAAATTTGCCAAAGTTTTATCTATCTCCTGCTGAGGGATTTTAGGACGTACCTGAAGCTCTCTCTCTCTTTTTTTATTTTTTATTTTTATTTTTATTGTTAAAGATTAACGCCTTTTTTTTTTAACCCTTAACTTTCGTGTATTGGCTCCTAGGTGGAAGAGTGGTAAGGGTAGGCCATGGGGGTCAAGTGACTTGCCCAGGGTCACACAGCCGGGAAGTGTCTGAGGCCGGATTTGTACCTAGGACCTCCCCTCTCTAGGTCTGGCTCTCCATCCACTGAGCTACCCAGCTGCCCCCTGAAGCTCTCTCTTCCATCACTTACTTGTACCCTTTTAGAAAGGAGACAGTGGACTAGTTAACAAGCTGAATCCTACTGGGACATAAAAAGACACTCAAGAGAGGTCAAAAGGTATTTGCTGGGGACTTTCAGTCCATGAGCTGAAGGAATGTTGGACTTGGAGTCAAGAAGGTTTAGGATCAAATTCCATCTCTGAATGGATTGGCTATGTGACACTGGGCCAAACACACCATCTCTGAGCCTTGCTTTCCTTATATGTGTATGGATTTAATATAAATTGTACCCATCTTTCCTTTTAGGAAAAAGAAAGCTTTGAAAATCCGTCTCGGCCTCGCCTCAGTTCCACCCTTTTGATGGGACGCACGTGCATAGTCCAGGGAAGATGCTGAGATCTCACGGCTCCCCGGCATCCTGGAAGATGTTTGCCTCCTGGTGACTCCTGGCATTGGGAATTCTGGCCTCTGTCCTGGACTCAGATCAGGTCTGTCCAACCAGCGAGACCCAGAAGGAGTGACGTCACCGGGATTATAAGAGAGGGAGTCGAGGAAGCAATAGGGTCTTTTGGGGTTTGGGGGCTCTTGGTGCAATCGAGATTTGGTTAGGAAGCAGTGCCCAGCCCTTCTGATTTTTTCTGAACTACCTTTCTTGGCTGGTGAACTGAGACATGAGCAGCAAACTCAGATTGGGTCAGCACAGCTATGCAACAAGGTATTTTTCTGCGTCTCCAACTCCAACTTTCACTATCTACAAAATAAGTATAAATTAGTACACAGTCTCCAGAGAATTTTAATTCGAACATATGGAAAATATAGGAACTGGACAAGAAGACCTTTGGAATCCCTTTCATCTCTAAATCAATGACTGAATAAACATTTATTGAGAGCCCTCTGTATGCTAAGCACTGCTACACCCTAGGGATACAAAGACCAAATGGCACTAATGAGGAGACATCCTGCTCATCAATGAGTATATGGGGCAGAATCAGAAGGTAATTTTTTGAGCAGTTAAGAGCGGGGTGGACTGCTGGGTTTATACCCCAAAGAGATAATAAGGAAAAAAACTTGTACAAAAATATTTATAGCCATGCTCTTTGTGGTGGTAAAAAAACTGGAAAATGAGGGGATGCCCTTTGATTAGGGAATGGCTGAATACATTGTGGTATCTGATGGTGATGGAATACTATTGTGCTCAAAGGAATGATGAACTGGAGGAATTCCATGTGAACTGGAAAGACCTTCAGTAACTGATGCAGAGCAAAAGGAGCAGAACCAGGAGAACATTGTACACAGAGACACAATCCAATATAAGGGACTTCTCTACTAGCAGCAATGCAATGATCCAGGACATCTCTGAGGGACTTATGAGAAGGAAGCTATCCACATCCAGAGAAAGAACTGTGGGAGCAGAAACACAGAAGAAAAACAGCTGCTTGATCACATGGGTCGATGGGGATAGGACTGGGGCTGTAGACTCTAAGTGATCACCCTAGACTAATGATGGGCAAACTACGGCCTGCGGGCCAGATGCGGCCCCCTGAAATGTTCTATCCGGCCATGTGACATTATTCCTAATCTGACAAATACAATGAGTAGGATACAGTACAATGAAACTTCGAAAGGGTTGCCTTAGAAACAGACTGACAGATGAGCATTTCCTTTCCTTTGGCCCCTCTAAAAAGTTTGCCCATCACTGGACTAGTGCAAATATCAATAATATGGAAATAGGTCTTGATCAATGACACATGTAAAACTCAATGGAACTGCTTGTTGGCTATGGGAGAGAAGTGGGAGGAAGGGAGAGAAAGAACATAAATCATGTAACCATGGAAAAATATACTAAATTAATTAATTAAATAAAACTTTTCAAATAACAAAAAAGAGTGGGATGGGATCAAAGCCTGGGAAGCGTATGGAGTTTGGATGAAAATTCTCTCAGTTCAAGTTTGCATGTTCATCCAAAAAATGACTTCAGAAAATTGAGAATATATCTTTAAAGAAGCCCATTGGGGAGAAACTCAAATCTTCTTGAATGTGTGATGGAATTGGATGACCTCTCCTGGGTCTTCTTGGACCGAATTTTATACTAGATCCATAAAACTGGTCAGAGAAGACAGAGACAGGGGAGAGTCAGCAGATGAATGATTTCCTCTGTCTGTGAGAGGAACTGTTCTAGACAGCAAAAAAGGCAAGTAGAGCTTCTCTCTGGGGAGGAGAGGTAGCAGAGTCTTCAGAAGTCTTTAAATCTTGCTCACTACTTCTAAACTAAGGCCACCTAGTCAAATCTTCTGTATAGATTCTTCATAGCGGAGATTAACCTGGCATCTGTTAACTTAGTTTAAAAAATACTTTGAGAACTCTATTTCAATACCTGATTTTCTTCATAATCCTATGTAGTTTGTTATATGCATTTAAAAACATAATTCTCATGAATCATGTAACCATGGAAAAATTCTCAAAATTAGTTAATTAAATAAAATTTTCAATTAAAAATATGAAAATGAAATAAAAACATAATTCGGAGAAGGCTTCGTTAGTCTGCCAAAGGAGTTCACAATTTAAAAAAAAAGTTCAGAACCTCTTCCAGGTTGCCTGTTCTCAGCAACCCTTGAGGATTGGAGGCAGAGCCAGCAGAGCACTTTTTTTAAACCCTTAACTTCTGTGTATTGGCTCCTTGGTGGAAGAGTGGTAAGGGTGGGCAATGGGGGTCAAGTGACTTGCCCAGGGTCACACAGCTGGGAAATGACTGAGGTTGGATTTTAACCCAGGACCTCCCATCTCTAGGCCTGACTCTCAATCCACTGAGCTACCCAGATGCCCCAGCAAAGCACTTTTGAAACCAGGAAATCCATCCCTGCTGATGACAGAAAGCTTTCTCTGTGATATAGTTACATGATTCTTTGGGGTCCACTTTCAATCAATTCAGTTCAATTCTATTCAACACAAATTAGTTAAATTCAGTTCACTATAATTCACCTCAATTCAATTAAGTTCAATTTAGTTTAGTAAACATTAAGGACATGCTATGTTCAAGAAACTGTACTGATTATTAGGAATGAATCTATCTATATCTATCTCAATCTATCTCCAGAGAAGCAACAACTCAGATGAACTCTCAACATTCTCCTCCAAAGAACTTTAAAATAATACCTAATATTAAATTTGGGAGTGGTAAAGCCAACAAAAAGCCAGAATCAGACTTTTTTTTTCTCCAATCTAAGAAAATGTAAGAGGCCAATAGGAGCGATCTGCAATACCTAGGAGAGGATTAGTCAGGAAGACCAGAGGAGAGAGCACCAGTGCCTGCAGCAGGGGCAGTAGTAGCAACAACTTCAGGAGCCCTCAGCCCAGACATTCTAGGGGTCAGTTCTAGGGTGCAGAGGAGAGATGGTGATTAGTCACAAGGGAGAAGGGATCCCATTGGTTGAAGGCAGAGAGGAGATCTAGTGCTTGTGACTGAAGAAGAGCAGGGTCCTCTCCTGGGTAAAGACCAGAGTGCAGATCAGGCGACCACATTTCTCCCTGGAGCACATTATTCAGGAAGCACCAAAACTTTCAGGCCTCCAGAACTATCACTCAGATCGCAGCACAAAAAAAGTCTGCAGCTTGAGACAGTGCCTTCCCTATCACAAGGTGAGAAGAAGTCAATTTTAGCCTAAAGGTTAAAGTCAAAAAATATACTAGAAAAGTGAGCACACAGTAACAATAGAATTTGACCATAAAAAGCTACTACAGTATCAGGAAAGACTGAAACACAAACTCAGAAGAGGACAGTATTGTAAAAATGGCTAAAAACAAACCTTCAAAAAAATGCTCCTTGAACACAAGCCCAATATGAATTCTTGGAAAAAAGCTAAAGAAAGCGACAAGTGATAGAGGAAAAATTGGGAAAAAAAACAAGAATGATGCAATAAAATAATTAAAAGAAAATCAACAGCTTGGTAAAACAGTCACAAAAAACAGTGAAGAAAATAACAACTTAAAAAAAAAAGGAATTGACCTGATGGTAAAAGTCATATTGAAATTCACTGAAGAAAAAAAAAAAAACTTCTTAAAAAACAGAATAGGACAAATAGAAAAGGAGGTGAAAAATTCACTGAAGAAAAGAACTTACAAAGCCTAATTGACCAAATGAGAAATAAAGTGCACAAGCTAACCGAAGAAAATAATTGCTTAAAAATGGAATTGGGCAAGTAGAAGTGAATCACTCCATAAGACATCAAGAAATAATAAAACAAAGTTAAAATAAAGGAAAAATAGAGGAATAGAGGAAAATATGTAGAATCTCATCAGAACAACTGACTTAAAAAATAGATCAAGGAGAAATAAATTACTAATTACTAGACTACCTGAAGGCCATGATGAAACCAAAAAATAATTAGACATAATGTTACGAGAAACTGTCAAGGAGAATTGCCCCAATATCTTAAGTACAGAGAGTAAAATAGAAATTGAATCAATTCACAGATTATCTCCTGAGTTTCCAAAATTGAAAATTCTGAGAATATTATAGCTGCTGTTCAGAGCGCTCACATCAATGGAAAAACATTTAAAGCAGCTAGAAAGAAAAAAAATAAAATATCATGGAGCCACAGTCAGAATCATATAAGGTTTATCAGCTTCCATGTTAAAGGAACACAGGATTAGAAGATGATATTTCAGAGGGCAAAAGAGTGGGGATTATAACAAAAAATAACTTACCCAGCAAAGCTGAGTTTAGTCCTTTAAGGGGAAAAATGGATATTTAATCAAACAGAAGCCTTTCATACATTCCTGAAGAAAATACTAGAGCTGAATAGAAAAACAAGAAATAAACTTAATTAAAAGAGACAATTGGGAAAACTAAAAGGTACCATGATAGCTCAAATATATAAAGAATTAAATCAATTTTATAAAAATAAACACGATTCCTCAATGGATAAATAGTCCAAAAATATAAAAAGGCAGTTTTCAGAAGAAGAAATCACAATTATTTATAGTCATATAAAAATGATTAGAAGAATGAAAATTTAAAAAACTCTGAAGAACTTTGTTAGAAATGATAAATGCTGCAGAAGGGGGAATAGGTACACTAATGAACTGTTGGTGAAAGAGTGAACTAGTTGAATCATTCTGGAGATCATCTTGGGAATATGTCCTAAGGATATACCCTTTGACTCAAAGATACCATTATATGGGTAAATATTCTTAAGAAATCAAAGATTAAGGGACTTACATGTACCAAAATATTTGTGGTAGCTATTTTTGTGGTGACAAAGAATTGGAAATATAGGGAATGTTCATCAGTTGGGAATTGGTTGAATGAGTTGTGCCATATGATAGTGACAGAGTACTATTATACTATAAGAAATGATGGCGGGGGGGGGGCATTGTTCAGAAAAAACATGAAAAAACCTATATGAACTGATGCAAAGTGAAGTGAGAAGAGCCAGGTCATTGGGCAAAGTAACAGCAATGTCCTAATGATGATCAACAGTGAAAGAATTGGCAGCTCTTAGCAGTACTGAGATCTAAGTCAATTCTAAAGGACTTGTGTTGAGAAATGCTGCCCATTTCTGGAGAAAGAACTGATGAACTCTGAGGGCAAATTGAAGTTGAATTTTCTTACTTTATTTTCCTTGCTTTAAAAAAAAGTTAACAAGGAGCCTTATTTTGCATATTTTCACATGGATAATTGATATCATAGTTCGTGCTTCTTGGTGGGTGATGGAGGGCTGAGAATTTGGAACTCAAGCTTAAAAAATTTTAAAAATCTATAAATAATAAATTAAAAAACAAAACTAAGTAATCCATGCCCTTGAGGAACCTATCTTTTACTGGAAAAAACGCAAAAACAAATAAGATAATTCAATGAGTCAGCACCAAAAATTAGGGAGACCTGGTAAGATTTTCTTTAGCAGCTCATCTGAGTCTTGAAGGAAGCAGGGACATCTAAAAGATGGAGGTGAAAGAAGAATGAAATCCAGACATGGGCTTACCATATTATTGGAAGCCTTGCATTTCAAGTGGGCGTAACTTAGAGAAGAGAGGTGACTCGGCAGTTCTCTAGAGAAGGAATCCTATGAATGTAAGCCTGCTGAGGGCAGCAGCGGTCATATTTTCCTTTGTGTCTCTAGCTCTTGGCCTATAGGAAGGACTCAGTTTGTGCTTGTTGACTGATTGGCCTTTCTCCAGATAGGAAATCCCACGCAGAAAGGACCCTCTCTTTATTCCTGCCATCACAAATCTCATCTCAATTTAAAACAATGAACAAAGTTTTATGCTCTTTCCCTTCCAGGTTGGCTATGAGGAGAATGTTTTGCAAACTAGAAGGTGAAATGTCAACGTGAGTTTCTCCTGATTCCTGTTGCTCCCTGACAAGCCATGCCCTGACTCACCTGAATAGGGGCAGGGGCATATTTCAAAATTCCTTTCTTCTCCAGATCAATCCATCACTCAAGTGCCTCCTTGGTGCCAGGCACCAGTCCTTGGCAGGAATGTAGCCCCAGGGGACCCATGCCCATGTGCGTGCTTACTGCCGTGGATGTTGGGAAATGCCTGAACCACTGCTCACTGCTCCCAGCCTGTCATTTGCCAGGACCCAAGATTTTGGTTCCAACATGCATGCGTCTGACTGGGGATGCAGAGCTTTGCCAGAACCACGAGACCCCAAAGCACTGATGTGATGGCCGGGCTTCAGCAAAGCCAGGGCACAAAGAGGTGTCTGGCCATGGTGCTTACTGTTCTGAGGACTGTCCTCAGCTAAGAGGGAATGTGCCAAGCAGCACTTATTGAGAAATATTAGAGAAGGAAAGACCCAAACACCAAACAACCTATGGCCAGTTCATCTCTAGCCTCCTTTTTTGCTTATTTTTCCACATACCTTTAAAATGAGAACCTTCGAATAGGATTCATTTTGATTGGGAAATTGTGGAAAATGTCCATTGATATGGTAAAGGCCACCAGCTAGCTTTATTTTATGTAAGAATATAGAACTAAAAGCTATTTGCCCCAAATGCCGAGCTGCCAAAATGCAATAAGGTGTGTAAAGGGGTACAGATATATAACCTTTGTTGAATCATGAGATGAGTATTAGGATTCTTATTTGACAGATGGGGAAACTGAGGCTCAGAGAATTTAAGGGAACTGTCCAAGACCACTCAGCATGGGGGCAACTTGAACCCAGGGCTTCTGAAGACACTGAAAAAGCTCAGAGTTGGAAAGAATCTTAGCTGCTATCTGGGCTAACTCATTCTTGGTTGGGAAGTCCCTTCCTGAGGCATACATCATCCAGGATTACCCTAAGGACCAGAGATATTGAAGTATACCTTATACTTTGGCTTTCTCTCCTGCTTCTGGGACCCTGGCCTCTAACCTAGAACCAGACTACCATGTCGCTTCTCTGTCATCTACAAACCCTTCTGCCCCTTCCCTCTAGATTGCCTGTATGTGCTGTCTTCTCCATTAGAATGTTAGCTCATTGTTTGTTTGTATCAGAATCCTCAGGGTTCAGCATAGTACTCAGCACTAGGAAACAGTAAAGCATTTTTACATTCATTCATTCATTCATTCATTCATTCATTCATTCATTCATTCATCCATCTGTCTTTCTAACAGACTGACTAAAAGCTATGAAGGCATAAAGAGTGTCTAATCTAAACTTTGCAGTTCCCCCATTTCTCAGTTCCCTGCCCTAAACACAAGGTTGTTAAACTAAATTGAATCTGATGGAGACAAAAAGTATATTCATTGAATTTGCAGGTAGCCTGGGAGGGAGAGCTCTTAGACTGGCTGACAGAATGAAGGATCCAGAAAGATCTAGAAGGATGAGACAGAAACTAAGAAAATAAAACTCTAGATAGGGATCCTCGGAAAGCTCAGCACTTAGATGAAAAGCAAAAAAATCGATAGTTAAGTACAGAATAGGAAGCCAAGAGCAGTATAGGTAGTAAAAGAAACAGGGGGGTTCTGGCCAGATTCCAGGCTTGTTGAGAGCCCACAGGGTGTCATGGCTTCTAAAAAAATGCTAATGCAAGCTCCTTTGGTATCCACTGAAGTGTGAAATCCAGCTGAAGCTTGGGCACAGTTTCGCCCATCCAACACTCTATGCAAGAGCATAGATCTTGGAATATTCCAGTTGTGGGAAACATTTTTAAAAGTTCATTGTTATTAGTATCCTTTGTTTTTACATCATCTACTTTTCCCATGTAGCTCCTCTCCCTCTCCTTTCCCTGATGGCTATCCCTTATAATGAAGAATAATGAGGGAGACAGAACTTAGCAGCCGATAGACAAATCCCGACTTCGTGTGCAGAGCCCCATCGCCTCCCCCTCTGGCTTTGCAAAGGTAGCAGAGATGGGGCTGGGGCACTGGCCAACACATTTTAACAGGAGATTAACCCAGAGGTAGAAATCAGGATGGAAATGGGGCTTAATGGTTCTCAGTCTAGAGAAAGGAAGATTTTAGATAGACTTAAAATTGAAATGCTTTGCCCGAGGAAACACTGAGGTTTGCCAGCACTTAATGCGCCTGTATGTGCAGGAGACATTTCACTTTTTCTACTTACCCCCAAAGGGCTGCATCTTCAAAGAGCCACATTCCAGCGGAACTCTGATCTCATTGCTACGGATGCTCCCTCCAAAGAGGCAGGTTGCCACCCATCCCTGTCTACTCCTCCCATGTGGCTCTTGTCAATGTGCTTTCAGATATTTGCCCCACTTCATCCACCCAAAATGCTGCACCCACCCACCCACCCCAGAGTACTAGTACGGCGATGCCAGTGCAGTTCCCTCTCCCTACAAGACTGACTAATCCAAACCTTTTCCCTGGACACACATTTCTTTACATTTTTGATCACCATTTCTCTGGCCTCCCTCATCTCTAATGGATCATGGTCAGGACATTCTTGTTACCCATTGCTGTTTGCTAACCTTCAATAACAACAACCAGAGTCAGTGCCTCACCTCCTCCCAGCCCTACAACATCCTTCTTAACCAGATGGCCTCCCCCTTCCTGCTTCTTATTTTTTGCATAGGTGGGAGACTCTGAATGCAAAACATGATCCTAAATGGTAGTTATTTATTTATTTTAAACCCTTAACTTCTGTGTATTGGCTTCTAGGTGGAAGAGTGGTAAGGATGGGCAATGGGGGTCAAGTGACTTGCCCAGGGTCTCCCAGCTGGGAAGTGTCTGAGGCCAGATTTGAACCCAGGACCTCCCATCTCTAGGCCTGACTCAATCCACTGAGCTACTCAGCTGCCCCCAGTAGTTATTGTTTACATGTTGTTTAGTTTTGCTTTTTTCCTCCTTTTTTGGATTCTTTGGGATAGTGATGGCTCTGGGCAATAGAAAGCAAATGCCTTGGAATGTTGTTGGTACAGAAATGAAATACATCAATAGCCCTTTTTAAAAATGAACTTTTGTTTCAGGTAGAAGGTTCCAGCCACTACATGCCCTAAAAAGTTTCCCAAAGGCAATCTGGGCCAATTGAAATAATCCTCTTGATCAAATCTGAGTTCAGCTCCCGACATCAATGTAGAATCTAGTCCAAGTTTATGGACTGGCTGATCAATGCTCTATAGCTCCAACTAAAGATCTTAGTTGAGACCAAAAGATCCCAAAGGTGTGGAATGCAAAGCTCCTTCCTCATTGCTATCCCCTAAAAAGTCATGCAGAGAATATAAGCAATTACTGGGACATATACTTGTCTTCCCATCTATGTACACAGAATATAGACTCTGTTGATATGCAGGTATCATTGGTTAGGATATTAGGAGGGAAGGGGCTTTTGCAGGTGATGTTTCACAGGCCACTATATTTTTATAATCACACGATTGACTGAGAAGTGTAAAGAATACACAGTTTCAAAGTACTTGTTGTTTGTGGCTTTTAAAAGAACATTAATTTAGTTGAGCAAAATATTGACTTTAAAGGTTCTCCAACAAGATGTCTCCTTGTTCATCACTTTTTTCAGTCCTTTCTGACTCTTCATGACCTCATTTGGGGTTTTCTTGGCAGAGATACTAGAGTGATTTGCCATTTCTTGCTTCAGCTCATTTTACAGATGAAAAAACTGAGTCAAACAGGGTTAAATGACTTGCCCAGGATCACACAGCTAAGTGTCTGAAGCAAGATTTGAATTCAGGAAGATGTATTCCTGACTCCAGGCTTGGAACTCTATCTGCTACACTACTTAGCTGCCCCTTTCTCCTGGATACACCCAAATCATGTGTGATGTTGACTTTGATGAACAATTGCTTATTTCAAAATTTCACATTTAAGTTTTTGCTGATGTCTTCCTTCCTTCCTTC
>NC_058133.1:517585590-517596134 GCF_016433145.1 Gracilinanus agilis
CCTACCCCCCTCCCATAGCCAGCACACAATTCCACTGGGTTTTACATGTGTCATTGATCAAGACCTATTTCCATATTTGCACTAGGGTGATCGTTAGAGTTTAAATCCCCAATCATATCCCCATTGACCCATGTGGTTAAGCAGCAGTTGTTTTTCTTCTCTGTTTCTGCTCCCACAGTTCTTTCTCTGGATGTGAGTAGCGTTATTTCTCATAAGTCCCTCATAATTGTCCTGGATCACTGCATTGCTGCTAGTAGAGAAGTCCCTTATATTCGATTGTACCACAGTGTATTTGTCTCTGTGTATAATGTTCTCCTGGTTCTGTTCCTTTCACTCTGCATCAGTTTCTGGATGACCCTTTGCTTTTTAATGTCAAATGAGGCATGAAAGACCATGTAACTCACCTCTCTTCCCAAACATATCCAGGTCATGCTGCCTCAATACTGGCCATCCTTCTCAGAGGGTTTTTTAGAGGGCTGATAGTCTGGAATCATGGAGACTTTGACCTTGGTTCCCTGGTCTCTGAAAGTTGAGTTTTCATATTATCTTGACTTCTTCTTCTAACCCATTTTCAAATAGAATGAGTGTTCAATTCACCTTGCTGGTTTGTATTTGTGCATCTAATACATAGTACTTGCTAAGTGCTTAATAAATGCTTTAGCAATCATTTCTTCATTCACAAAAATCAATGGCCACCTTCTAGGCAATTGATGGCACAGTAGAGAGAGTGGTGGGCATAGAGTCAGGAAGACCTGAGTTCAAATTTGATTTCAGACATAGCCTGTGTGACCCTGAACAAGTTGTTTCACATCTGTTTGCCCTATTTTCCTCAGTGATTAATATGGGGATAATAATAGCACCTACCTCACAAGATTTTGTGGGCTTCACACAAGATAATATTGGTAAAAGTGCTTAACCCATTGCTTGGCACAGAGTAAGCATCATATAAATGATTGTTCCCTTCCCTTCTTCCTTCTCCTTCATGGTAGGGATAACAGGAGAGAATTCACCTTGAAGAGGGATTGCTAAGAATGGTGAGGTTCTCCAGATGCTTTAGTCCGGAGAGAGCAGTGGGCTGATTACATTAAGCCCCTGAACACTGCAGGACCTTCCAGGTGATCAGTAGTTTCTCATGATGATTTTGTCTAAGTATATGAAAAAAAAATAACATCCACCAGCACAAAGATCATCTTCAAGGGCTCTTCCCATTCTAGGACTATAATCAACACACGAAACACCAATTGGATGAATAGTGCTTTTTGTCCAGAATGAAGGTTGGAAACATAAGGATGTAGATTTCAGATTACTGGATAGAGAAATTTTCTGAAAGAAGCAGGATGGGTACAAATGTTCAAGAAAAGCCTGTTTGACCTCTTGGTGGGAATAGTGTGTGGGAGATTCTCATTTTGAGTGTGCAATGCAACAAGAGAGCCTCCATGATCCTTCTCAGCTCCAAAGATTTTGAGATTTTTGTCCCTTTACTGTGCATTGAGAAGATGTTTTTTTAAGAGGAAGAGACCATAAAATTCATTAAATCTGACTCCAATTTACAGAAGAAGAAATGGAGGATAAGGGGCATGAAAAGACTTGACTAGTATTACATGGCAGCAAATAACAGATCTGGGACTGAAACCAGAAAATCAGAAGCTCTTGGTACAGAGCCATTCTGCCTCCTTCTCTTTCTAGTATTTATTGTGTCTATATGCCAAAGACTGAACATTAAATAATGAAGAATTTGCCTCCATCCATCCTACCTCCATTCTAACATCTGCTGGTCAGAGACAGAGTGTCAGCTAGTGATTATTTGCCCTCTTCTTGCTTAACCTTGCAGATCTGGGAAATCGTTATCCTTTAGAAAAGAGGGGGAAAATGATGTCAGCCTACTGTAATTAGCACTTAATGTACTTTAGACCACCAAAGCCTCCGATCCAAACTGTGGAGAATGCCTTGTGGTTTCCTCCCATCATCCCATTTCTAAAACAAAGCCCCACCACTGCGCATAGCTAATCTACAATGTAACTGAGGTCATCTGAAACAAGTCCCTTCTGCTGCCCCCTTGCAAAGCAGGAGGTGTTTGTTGTTCCAGAGTCCTTCTTGCCTCTCCTTTTGCTTCCCCCATTAAAAGGGCTTGACCCACGTCCATGCATACTTATCTTTCTGAATGTCTGAGGTTTGGTCCCTCCCCATAGAAAGAGGTTAGACTGAGATACTTTGGGTCCAGGGCTGAGGGACTTTTCTTTCTTTACTATATGATAAGATAGGCTCTATTATCAACTGGGTCCTCCATGCCTTGTCAGATGGTCTTTGTAAGTCATGGTAATAGCCCAAACCTTATTATCTTAACCAATCTTAGGGTCACATGCCTCTCCAAAATCAGCTGGGCTTGTCCTTGGGGGATGGACAGAGATTTTTTCAACAGATTTATCCTCCAACTCTTCAACTAGATAATGGCTACCGGAGTTTTTGCTTTAGCCTTTTGGAATCAGGGGTCACTTTCACACTTTAATGAGACATTTGGGAAAGACTCTAGAGG
The DNA here is from genome assembly GCF_016433145.1 of Gracilinanus agilis. Taxonomy (NCBI): domain Eukaryota; kingdom Metazoa; phylum Chordata; class Mammalia; order Didelphimorphia; family Didelphidae; genus Gracilinanus; species Gracilinanus agilis. The sequence goes on from NC_058133.1 coordinate 517,588,124, forward strand.
AGAGGTCAGAGAAAGGCAGAATTGATATGCCTTCCTTTTTTTGTTTTATGTCTTAGTGGAATAAATGGGACCACATACCCCCTAAGTTTCAGGCACAAACGATGGCTGTTGGGCAGACATGCATTTCCTTCTTTGAACCAACATTTATTAAACCCCAGATCTCTGTCACATAGTGTTCTAGGTATCTGGGAAACGTACAAATAAAAAATAAGGCAACATCCGTGGCATCAAGTTGTTTCTAATCTCACTCATCAGAGATATAGACGTGTACCCAAGGGAGAGCCTGGTGAAGGTAGACAGGAATCAGCCCGTGTTTGTTGGTACTGAGGGTGATAAAACTCTAGAATAAAGGTAGTTTGATCTAAAAAGCTTCACTGTGAAAATGGAAAGAGAAATTACTACCCAGAAATGACTGCCAAATGAGATACCATAGAGAGAAACACACAGGACATAGGAAGAAGAACAACTGTCGGGCAATTTAATAATTCACAGAAGGTAGTGAAAGGGAAAGGAGAGATTAGGTCACAGAATTTCAAAATCTCAGAGTTGGAATTTTGATCTGATAGAGAATCGCCTATACCAAGATCCCAAGAAATGGTCATCTGGTCATCACTAAAAGACCTCAAGTGAAGGGATCCCATTGCTTCCCAAGGCAGGCCATTCCACTTTTATATAGCTATAGCTTGAATTGCTAGAAAAGTTTTGTTTTTTTTTTCTTTGCAATTTGAAACACTTATTTTCCTCTCAAAAATGTCCATTTATTTATTCTAGTTTCATCCCCTGGATTGCCTAGAACTTCTTCTAGATGATACAATCAAAATGATTCCACTAAAGAAGAAAAGCATAAATTCCCCGATGAATACAGACTTTTAAAAAGATGTACATAAAAGGTGGAAATAATGGGAGGCAAATAAAGCAGACATAAAAGAGTAACTCAGTCCTGTAAGAAAAGATGACCGGAAGGCTGAACCTCCTATTGAGGTAAAACTTGAGAAAAATGCTGAAAACAACAACAAAAGACTTTTCTTACCTGGGTTGGGGTCCAAAGAAGAAATAAAGGATGAATAGGATTTCTGCTTTGGGGAATGAGAAGGTGACAGCTGATGAGAGCAAAGAGGTGAATTTCTTAACTTTTATCTTGCTTTTGTTTTCCCTCTAAAAGAGAATTATTTTCATACTGGGAAGGACACAACAAAAATGGAAACTTGAAAACCAAGATAAGTGAGGGGATGCTAAGATGGCATCCAGCTGCCCTTAGATGGCCAAGTTTAGATAAATTGTAGTTATAGGGAATCACCGAAGAAGTGGTGACTCTGATTGGTGAACTAATATCTCTGATGTCTAAGAAACAAAGTAGAAATGAAGAGGAATTGAGGCACTGTGCTGGTGACAGGCAAATTCTATTCAAAGTTCCAAAACCGGGAAGATAGTGGATTCTGTGGACAAAAGGCTAATTATTTTCAGCTAAATTTCTGGTGACATTTAGCAGTGGTTACTTAAGAGAGAGCCTTTCTGTTTACAGGTGGGAATTTCCACACTGGGAGTTACCTCAGTAGCAAAACTAGTTAGGAGAATAGATAAATAGAAAACTGAATAGATAACATATTTATTAAACACTTAACTATGCACCAGTCACTGTTTTAAGCCCTAGAATATAAGCAGAAGCAAAAAAAAAAGAAAAAAAGAATCCCTGTCTTCAAGAAGTTCACGTGCTAAATCAGAAAAACAATATGAAAAGGGCAGCTGAAAAGGGTAGAGAATGCTTACATGAGGGCATGAGAGATAACTAGAGTGACAGGAACAGAGTCCAGAGAAGATTTTATATTTGATCCTTGACACAATAGAAAGCCTTTGGAGATTCTTGAGTGGGATAGGTGACAGAGACAGAGTTTTACTTTGGGAAATCACTTTGGTAGCTGCGTTGAGGATGGATTGGAGTTAGAAGACATTTGAGTCAAGGAGATAAATTAGCAGGTTATTGCAATAGTCCAGGTGAGAGCTGATAAAGAGCTAAACTAGGGAGGTGGTTGAGTGACTGGAGAAAAGGGGGGTTTTGTGAACAATTATTGAGAGAGAAATGTCATGATTTGGCAATGGATTGGAGAGAGAGGTTGGAGAGAGGGAAGTCTCAAGAATGACACTGTGTGTGGCTGGGAATGTGAAAAATGGGTTAATAAATAGTGGTTCCCTTGATAGAAAGAGGGCAGTTCAGAAGAAACTTTTTTGTCTGTGGATGTGGGTGGGGAGCAAAGTTCTGTCTAGGATATGGTGAGGATGAGATGGCGATGGGACACATCCAATGGGATATGTCCAATAAGCAGTTGGCAATATAGGTCTGGAGCTTAGGAGAGAGACAGTCTGGGCATATAGAGTTAGAAATCATACATAGAGATGGTTATTGAAGCCACAGGAGTCGATTAGGCCATGGAGAGAGAGTGTAGAGAAAAAAGAGAAGAGGACGGAGGACAGAACCTTGAGGTATGTCCCTGCAGTTAGTTGTAATATGAGCTAAACAGCAAATAAGACTGAAGAGGAGCTTACAGATGGACAGGAGGAAGACCAAGAGAGCAATTTCATGGTCCAGAGAGTAGAGATTTTGTAAGAGGAAGGGTGGTCAGCAGTATCATATGCTGCAGACAGAACAGGAAGGATAGAGATGAAGAAAAAAAAATAATTCAATTTGGCATTTGGGGCTGAGTGGTTGCTTGGAGGGAAGAGTTACAGCTGGCTGGTGAAGACGAAAACCAGGAAATAGAGGGTCTAGAGGAGTGTGCAAAGAGAGGAAGTGAGGAATAGAGTGTAGAGAGATTTTTCAAGGATCTTGGTTGAGAAAGGGAGGAGAGAAAGAACCCAATACCTGAGAGAATTGGTGGGTGAAATCTACTGAGGTTTTATGTTTTGTTTTGGTTTGAAGGATGGGGAAAACAGGTGTATTTGGAGTCAGATGGTTGTGGGGGAAACACTTTGTAAACTGTTATATATTATAGAAATGTGAAATGTATTCATGATTATTGCAAGTCAAAGGCACTGGTGACGTTTAATGTGGAGAAGATTTTTTTTTGGTGGGGGGAATGGCATGATAATAATCAAGATAGAAAGGACTGTCATATGGGGGAAAAAGTTAAAATCATTCTGTTTAACTCCAGTAAGAAGAACCGCAATAAATGGGCAGAAGTTACTAAAAGGCAGATTTTGGCTCCATATAAAGAAACATTTCCAAAAAAATTCAAGCTATCCTCCAATGGAGTGAGCTGACCCTTCATGTTGTAAGTTCTTTAAAACTGAAAGTATTCCAGAAAGACTGTCAGATCACCTCTCAGAGATTATCTTGCTTGTAACTAGAATTCCATTAATGATTGTTGACTAAATGCCACAGGCTCTGGGTTTTGAGTCAAAGAACCTCAGTTCAAATCCTGGCTCTTCCACTTTGGTGGCTTTGGACAAATCCAAGCGCGGAGTTGGCTAACCTCCTTCCTAGCTCTGAATCTCTAATTCTGTGGATGGCTGATGAATATTGTAGAGAGGAGATTCATAAAGGCTAACCTGTGTAATGCCTATGGTCCCTCCCAATTCTGATATTCATAGGATGATAGAATTCGAGCTAGAGAGGGCCTTGAAGGATATGGAATCAAACCTCTCCCTGTTAAGATGATACTCAGGGACTCACCTGAGGTCACAGTGACATTAAGAAACAAAGCTGGGTGGTGAATCAGATGTTCTGATTCTAACCCCAAAGCTCCTGCCACTGAACCAGGATCCTAGACCATTTTTTTAGGATAAAAATTGTACCACCACCCCCTCCTTGAAAAACAAACAAACAAAAGTCTTCTCCTTCCTGGGGCCTGGAAAGGATCATCCCAGATGGTTCATGACAGCTTGTCAACAGTTGTGATGTTTCCTTCATTCAGGAGAAGAACTCCCTGGTGTTAGCAGTGAGAGTTGCTCTGGGTCTCTGTTTTTTTTCCAGAAATCACCCCTAAGAAATGCCTTCTTCCCTCTAACTGTGAGGAAGTCACTCAAAAATTCTGACCACATGTTGAGGGAGGGGAAAATGCTGTGACTGGCTGAGGTGGTGTGGGACCAGATGTGCCCTGCTGGAAAGGGGGCTAAAAAAAGCCTGGCAGCCCATTGTGCCCAATTACAACTCAAGCCCTGAAGTGCTGCCTTTGGAGGAAAATGAGGTTAACTTGGAAACTAGCCGGTTTCCAGAGATGAATGTGGAAGGAAACCATTCACATCGCTCTGCCTCCTCCACAAGTCACCCATCAGAGCCTTTGCTTGCAAACCCAAGATAGTCAAGTCTCTTTCCATCCTCCACTCAGCTGCCAAAGGGACTTTCCTAAAGCATAAGTTTGACCATGTCCAGCTAATAAACTCCAGTAGCTCTCCATCACCTCTAGGATCAAATGTGAAGTCTTCCATTTGGCTTTTGAAACTTGTCACAACTTTGCCTCAGGTTACTTTAGCAGCTTTTACTTTCTCTCTGTGATCCAACTACACGGTTTCCCGGCTGTCCTTCATTCTCATCACCCATCTTTGTGCCTTCATGCTGCTGTCCCCTTTGCCTTAAATGCTCGGCTCCCTCATTTCTACCCTTTTGTTTCCTTGGCTTCCTTTAAGACTCTGCTCAGGCTCCCCTCTGACTTTCCCTTCCATCCATTCTGTATTTGTCTTGTGTGTACACGGTCACATAGATGTTGTCTCACCTCTAGCAGGCCATCAATCTCCTGGACCAAATAACTTCTCCCCTGATCCGAAAACTTTTCCAGGAAGAAGATGGTTTTGAATCAAAGAGGTCCTGCCCTGTTGACAACAGAAAACTGTCTCTTGAATCATGGCCCCAGGCTCTAGCTGGGAGCTCATTTTCCTGAGGTTTCCTATTCTGTTGGGATTCCTGTGATAAAGGAGTCACTCATTAGGAATATCGGTTCTTAGGAATCAGCCCTTCCCACCATCCCATTCTAGATGACTGAGGTGCCTATCGATGGTTGCTAAGATCAGTTAAATAGGCCAACGCCTAACAAACAATCTGGTTGGCACAGAGTTAAGAACCCAGGACCAGTTCCTGGCCATGATAAGGAATCTAAGGAGGATTGTAGTGAAGAGTGAGAAAGGAGAAAGCCATTAAAAGCTCTGAGCTTATTCATAGCAATTACAACTAATGGGTCTGAATATGCTCATCATGGTTCAGCTACATAATTGATTATACCTGTGTGAACACTTCTATTCTTACCTTAATGTTTCTTTGTTTAATTGATGACTGCTGGCTTCATTGGAATTTTTGGCCCATCCAATTGCCTAATGCCGGCAAAATGATCAATTGTCTTTATTCATTCCCCATTTGGTAGGCTATTAAGCTAGAGGATATGGCAAAGCCTTCCTGGCCAGGGTGGCTGAGGAGACCCAAGCCATTAGAGGGCTCAGTGTCTTAGGAGATAGTGAACTTGACCCTAATCAAAGAAACCCTGGTAAAACTGAGCTTTGAGTGAGGAGGAGGGATGAGTATGAGAGACTTGGACAAGGTGAGGGTGCCATGGAAGAGAGAGTGGCCTGTACACTGAGATATTAGAAACAAGAAAAGACTGTTGGAACAGGCAAGGAGACTGGTTTGGTTGGAGCGGAGGTGCCATTTGGAATAGAATAAAAAATTCTCTCATAAGGAGCTGAATGGTAGGAGACAACAGACAAAGGGGGTCATTGTCTTGTACAACCCAGGATTGGCATTCCTGGACCACTTTCTTTCTCACATCCTTGGCTGCAATCAGGCGAATGCCCTCAATCACTTGGTACTACTCCATCCCATTGTTAGCTCCCCTAATAAACATGACTCAGATTCTGGGGGTCTTTCTAATATTCTAATGTTTACTCTTATATTTATCTAGCTCAGTCTCTCTCCTGCCCTCTTCTCCCTCTTCTCTTTGTTCCTCTTATATTCTTATATTCCTCTTATATTCTGGATTACCCTCCCCCATTCTATTATAAGACATTCCCCTTCATCCTCAACTTCTTCGCATACTCCTTCCATCTTCCAATGCTCACCAAATTTTGACTTGCTCCCAAAGACTCCTAATCTGTGGCTTCCCTCTCTATTACTAGCCACTCTTCCCATGCTTGGGAACTATTGGGGCAGGAGGAATAAGAGGCAGTCGGATTCCTCCCCAATTCCCTCCCCCTCTCTCTCTTTAAATTCCTTCACTGGTGCCACATACCCTTGAAGTTCTCTCTATCCATCAATAATGGGAGGTCTGGAGTGTCTCTGGGCCCCATTAGCTTACTCAGCTCATGCAGACGCTCCAAGTAGTTGAGGCGAGGGAGCTGGTTTCCAGGAAAGATGATGTATCAGAGCATGTAAGGAAATGGACAGGTGATGTATAGAGACACCATGACCTTGAAGAGATAGAAGTTTGGTCACTGATCTGGTCAGCTAACTGTGGCATGAAGAAGAGACTCTGCCTTCAGTTTTAGAGACCTTCAATAGGCCTGTTCACTTAACATCTCAAATTTAGCCAAAGTGGCTCTTGAAGGATCTTGGTGACTCTTTCATAGTTGCCAGTGAGAGACAGTGGAGTAAAGGGAAAAGTCTTGGGGTCTTGTCCCCCTCTGAGGTTGTATGACTGAGAGAAAAAAATGCCTCGTTCCTTGGTTTACGCAGTTGTTCGCTTCTCCTTGGGGGTGAAGGAAATTAGAGACTCTAACTTGGTAGTTTCAAGTGATTGGGAGAACAAAAATGCAGGAATTTTCAAGTCAGTGTCTAGGCTAAGATTTGCAGCCCCATCAGCATCAATGCCCCTGAGACACACCAGACACCAGCCCAGAGATAGCTGAGATCAGAAATCATCCATCATTGATGCCACCTTGGACATGAACTTAGTGGAACCAATGCTACAAAGGAATTGAGTTAAATTTTGAGCCTACTCCTCCATAGAGAGAGGTGGTGCAGGGAGGAGTGTAGCCCAGAGGCAGGGGGACTCTGGTAATGGTGAAAAAGAATGTCTAACATTCTTTTTTTTTTTTTTTTAAAGCCCTTACCTTCTCTCTTAGAGTCAATACCATATATTGGTTCCAAAACAGAAAAGTGGTAAGGACTAGGAATTAGAAGTTAAGTGACTTAACCTGGGGTCACATAAGCCTGGAAGTTTCCGAGACCAGATTTGAACCAAGGACCTCCCGTATCTAGGTCTGGCTTTCAATCCACTGAGTCACCTAGCTGCCACCTACATAACATACTTTTAAGTTTAATATTTTGCATTGCCTTCTCAAGTCTAGAAATCCTAGTTTATGGAAAAGGGATAGAGGGTAAGGAAAACGCTCTCCTCCACCCAAGAATGATTCCCTTTCATGAGCTGGATCATAGATATAGAGTTGGAAGTGACTGTGGAAGTCCATCAAGTCCAGCCTTCTCATTTTATAAATGAGGAAACTGAGGCACACAGAGATTATTCAGCAAATATCTCAGGTAGAATTCACTCTCTGGTCCTTCTGATTCCAAGACCAACCCTCTATCCACTGTGCCAGCTCAAAGGTCTTTCATTTTAGGTCCTTTTCCAATGTGGCATCAGATGATAAACTTGCTTGCTGGTTTTATTTGTAACCCAAAACTGTAGCAGGGGTCGCCCAAGGGGCCATTGAGTGACTGCAGGGCTATTTATTGTTTACCCTGGGTCTCCAGAGCATTTTAAACAAGTTGAAAGTCAAGAGGTTATTGAAGCCCAATATGGATTCACCACAAATGGTGCAGGGTTGAAGTTTTTTGTGAGTCCATTTCTTCATCTCTGAAATTGACTTAAAAGTGCTCCCCTGCCTGCACTGACTCATTTCACGAATTATTGTAATAATAATCCAAGTGATCTATGTAGATGGGGGTCCTGTGGACTCTGAAGATGAGTACTTCCTCTTACTCCCTAGGAAAATGCCTTTTTCTTGTGGGGACTCTGCTGGGGTGTGAAATCACCAGGGAGCAAGGCTTTAGAAGCCTCAAGAACCAAATTCCCTATAGATAAACTAGGAAAGT
>NC_058133.1:517596238-517622024 GCF_016433145.1 Gracilinanus agilis
TAGAATACTATATATATATATATATATATATATATATATATATATATATATACACAACTATATACAAACAAGTTACATGCAGGATTAGTTAGAAATAAGCAACAGAGAGAAGACATTAGAATTTAGAGGATTGGAAAAAAGATTCCTATAGAATATGGAATTTTATCTAGGACCTAAAAGAAGCCAAGGAAACCAAAAGATAGAGATGAGGAGGGAGAATATTCCAGGTATGGAGGCAGCCAGTGAAAATGCCCCAAATCAAGTGATGGAGTGTCTTGTGTGAGGAACAGCAAGGAGTATAGTGTCATTGGAATGAAAATTAAGTACAAGTAGGTAGGTATAAAAATAATGGAATGTTGGAGACAGGGACAGATTATGAAGAATTTTGAATGTCAGGGGATTCTATATTTGATCCTGAATGAAGGTGACAGTGTGGCATGGCAAGAGGTAGATGGCATGGGAGATAGTAGGAAAGGCAAGATGATCAGTTTAGTTGGGTTCACATAGTATACATACAATGAAGCCTGGTTTTCTTCCTTCCTCTCTTCCTTCTCTCTCTCCTTCTCTCCTTTCTTTCTTCTTTTCTTCCTTCCTTCTTTTCTTCCTTCCTTTCTTTCTTTTTTCTTTCTTCCTTTCATCCTTCCTTCCTTTCATCCTTCCTTCCTTCCATCCTTCCTTCCTTCCATTCTTTCTTTCTTTCTTTCTTTCTTTCTTTCTTTCTTTCTTTCTTTCTTTCTTNTTCCTTCCTTTCTTTCTTCTTTTCTTCCTTCCTTTCTTCCTTCCTTCCTTCCTTCCTTCCTTCCTTCCTTCCTTCCTTCCTTCCTTCCTTTCTTTCTTCCTTCCTTCTTTCTTTCTTTTTCTTTTTCTTTGTTTTGTCTGTTTTCCTCACCTTGTACAAAGTTAGTCATTGTTTGCTGAATGACTGGTTGATTTCTTGGCCACTGAGGGAAGAGTTAGGACCAATGGATTGAGAAGAAGCCAATTTAGGCTTAATTATGTATAAAAAGAAAAATCTTTCAAACTCTTCTTGGTATCCCAAAGTGGAAGGGGCTACCTTGGAAAGCAGAATTTACCATAGTGTCTGGCACACAGTAGGTATTTAAAAAATGCTAGTTGACTGACTGACATTTTCCTGTTATGTTCTCCTACAGTCATAGCAATAGTAAATAGGAGATTGGATCTATCTGGAAATAGGATGAGCAGTAAACTCAGTGACTGGGGAAGCTCTCAGGGGTGGAATGCTGTCAAATGCCACTCAGGGCTATAATCCGTCACAGCTCTTAGCTCTCATTGGCTCTGCTTGGCAAGATCCATTGAGAGGATCTCCTGGAGACCGCATGGACGTTATCTTCCTTTGAAACATACATCATTGATGCCATTGGGTTTTAGTCATTTCCTGATATGTGTCCTCTATCTTGAACCACCCCCCCCCTTGTTACAAAGAAAGATAGTTAAGTAAAACCTACTGTGCGTAGCAGTATATTCTCCACCTGTAGTCTTCCCATCTCTGAAGAAGAGAGAAGAGTGCTTCTTCACTTGGTCTCTGGGGCCATGATGGGCCATCATCATTTATCAGCGTTAATCACAAAATGACCGGATATTTCAGCATATTCAGCCTTTTCTTTTTGTCCATGGCCTCCATGGGAGTACAACTGCATCTAGAGTCAGAGGCCTGGGGTTCAAATTCTAGAAAAGTCACAAGCTCCAAAGGCATCCATTTCCTCGACTCTAAAATGAGGGAGGTGGGTTAGATGGCTTCTACTGAGGATCCCTGGGCACTTGGCATTGGTACAGCTAGGGAGCTGAGAAGGGTTTTCTGCCATTTCTTATCCATTCATTTTCTTCAGTAATGAATTCCGGAATCAAAGTAAGAGGAGACCTTCCTGACGAGTGAGGGCAGCCGACCGACTAACAGGGTGACATCTTGGGACCCCAGTTTCTGGCCAATTGGAATCAGAGGTCTGGAGCTGGAAGGGATTTAGAGGTCATTTACTTCAATCTGCTCATTTCACAGATGAAGAAACTGAGATCCAAGGAAGCTACTTGATTTGCTGATGGTTACACAGTTAGGATTTGAATTCAGGTCTTCTAACACCATTGCAATCCATAACTCCTAAGGTCACAGTCATAGACAGCCATCGAGTTGAGATTTGAACTCTGGTTCTCCTGGCCTTCACTCTAACGTCCCATGCAGCTTCCTAAGGACAGACTGGTCCCCCAGAGGGTTTTCTAACCCATTAGCCATGTCGTGAGACAGATACCGTGTTACATTAGAAACAGCCCTGGCTCTGAAAGCCTCAGACCTCCATGTGAATTCTGCCTCTAACACTCATTTCCTGACTCTGGGTCACTCATTTCCCTGAGCCTCTGTTTCCTAATGTGGAAAATGGGAGAGCTGGCCTCGGAGGCCCCCCTTAGCTCTAGGTTTACGATGTTAGAGCCAGAGTGAAGTCACTGTAGACCTGAAAACACCTACTGTGTGCCTCTTCTGTTGAAGGGAGCTGAGGTACAAAGGCTAGTCGATAACAAGAAAGAGAGCATCGTACTTTGAAGGTTTACAAAGCACTCGAGGCACATTGCCTCCCTTTATTCTCACAATAACCCTGAGAGACACGGGCTGTTTTTATCTCCATTTTACAGATGACAAAACTGAAAAGAAAAGAGATCAAATGGTTCCCCCAACGAGTAAGTGTCTAGGACTGAATTTGAACTCAAGTCTTCCTGACTAAAACATCAGGTATTCTCACCTCCAAGCCTCTAACAAAGACACAGAGGGAAAGAATAACAACAATAATCCCAGCCTCCAAGGATCGAACCTCCTACAGAGGAGCTACAGAGTGTATGTGAGTCAGTCAATGCCAGTGACAGAGGAAGGCAATGCTGAAACCTTGGGGTGGGTGATGCCTTGACAAGACCATGAAGGCGAGGAAGGATTCTCTGGCACGTAGACTCTTGAAAGGGTCCGAGAGTCCAAGACTGTGTTGTGTTCTCTGGCAAACACAGCTCAGATTGTGCCGAGGCGGGACGGAGCTGATTTTCCCCACAGCTTGATTTCCTCAGTTTCCCCTGTAGCTCCCCTTGGGAAAGAGCTGGGCGGCTGCTGTGCCTCTGTGGGTGGCCCATACGCTCCGAGATGGCCATCGCCTTTGACGGCGTGTGAAAGCGTCTCCTCATCAACCCTTGGGAGGCCTCATCAGTCCCCATCTCTGCCTGCATCTGGCCCTTCGGGGGAGGCTCTGAATAGACGTTCCTGATGATAAGCGCTATCAGCCTCTCCGGCATTCACAGGCACGCAGCACTCGGTTGTCAGCCTAGCTGGGAAAGCAAACACTCCCGGCCATGGTCTGCTTTTGTCAGGAACTCCTCGAATTCCCCGAGCCATTCAGCGTGCCGGGCATTTAACCCCCTCTGTGCCAGGCCACGGCTTCAGTGGGGCCTTTCTGGCCCTGCATCCACAAGGGAAGAAAAATCACACGTGGAAAGGGCCTGTTTAGACACTCCGAAATGCATGCAGACACATGTGTGCATGTGCCATCTCTATGTGAGTGGAGGGGAGGCAGAAAAGGCCTGCATGCCCAGCTCCCTGGGAGATGCCCGGCCCAGCGATGGGACCGTGGCCTGGACAGCTCTCTCCTACTCTACTGTCACTCCTCTTTTTTCTAGCAGCAGCATTTGTCATCTTGATTATTTTCTGGTCACGGAATCAGAGATCCGAGGAGGACACGAGGTATTCCTGAACCCAGCCTCCTCCATCTGTGTCTAAGCTTAGTTGGGATTCGAACACAGCTTCTCTGACTCCAAATCCACAGGACTTTTAAGAGTGCCATACAGAGATCCTGAGAGAACGCCTTCCTAGGTTCTACTAGTGCTGCTGCCGAGCATTTATAGAGCCCCTACCACAATGTGCCGAGCATTTATAGAGCCCCTACCACAACGTGCCGAGCATTTATAGAGCCCCTACCACAACGCGCCCGGCACTGTGCTGAGCACTTTATGAAGATGATCTCATTGTAGCCTCAGGATAACCTTGGGCGCCAGGTGCTATTATTATTCCCATTTCATAGAAGAGGAAACTGAGGCAAATGGAGGTAAAGTGAATTGTCCAGCGGTAAAAAGCTAGTAAGGGTCTGAAGCTGGATCTGAATTCAGGATTTCCTGACCTCGCTGCCCCTAAGTGGGGAATCGGGGTGGCCCATGGGCCCCGAGACTGCCACCCTCTTTGATTGTGCTGGAGCATCTTCTCATCAGCCCTTTGTGACATGGATATTCCCAAAGCAAGGGGGATTTGCCCACCCAGAGTTTGGCTCGGAGATCTGTCCGTGCCTCCCCTGTCCTCTCCCTAAGCTGGGATTTGATGAAGTTGGGTTTAAAATTGGATTTTGTGCTTCCTAAGCACGACCCCCAATGGATGGACCCCTGAGACAGACCACTGTCTTGCTGAATCCATGAAGGACTCATCCAGATCGAGATGATACAGTAGAGTTGAATAGCTGCATGAGGCCACCCCTGGGTGCTGAGCTCTGAGAGGGTCCCCGTCATCCTCCAGAAGCTCCTTTCTAATGGGTGGAAACTCCAGCTTGTGGGAGCTGACCGAATCCCAGCCCAGTGAATGGAAGGAGCCAGACTGGACGGCAGAGGCTGATTCAAGCTTCGCTGACTCTTTTCTTCTTAAAATCCGAATAACAAATTTCCCCCCAAGTTTTCTGGAGTTCGAGGATCCGGGCATCTCCGTCCCTCGTCCCCTCCCCTCCCGGAGCCCACAAGCCGTCCAGGTTGGGTTGTGGGTAGACGATCACTCAAATTGATCTTTCCGTATTACTCCTTTTTGTAAATGAATAATCTGAGAAAACCAAAATGGCCAAACAAAGACCCCCAAAACAAGTGCTGAGCCGCATGTCCTCCCCTGCATTGCCGTTCTCCGAAGGTGGACAGCGTTTTCTGTCCTAAATCCCTCACGATGATCCTGGGTCATCACATGGCTGTTAGTGGTGAAGTCTATCGCTTTTGACCATTCCACACTATTGCAGTTATTGTGTCAAGCCTCATTTCTGAGAGGTACTGCCTGTGTGACCCTGGGCAAGTCATTTATCCCTTCTACACAGGCCTCCGTTTCCTCATATGTTCTTTCTTTTCTTTTTCATAATTTTATTCAAAGATGTTTTATTTTCTCAATTACAGGAGACGTTCCCCGATATTTCAAATGAGGGGACCTTCAAATCCTTCCAAGAACTAAATGTCTGACAGTATAATCATTAGCAAATCTTTTGTTGTTCAATCATTTCAGTTGTGTCTGGCTCTCTGTGACCCCATTTGGGGCTTTTCTTGGCAGAGATCCTGGAGGGGTTGATCATTTCCTTCTCCAGCTCCTTTTATACATTAAGGAAATGGAGACAAATAAGGGGAAGTGACTTGTCCAAGGTCACATAGCTAGCAAGGGTCTGAGGCCAGATTTGAACTTACGGAGATGCATCGTCCTGATTCTGGGCTTGGTGCTCCATTCTAGCTTCCCCAGAGCAAGTAACACCAATGATTACAATTCTAAGAGAGCCAAAAAGAAGGAGCCTGAGATCAGTGAGGGGGGCAGCCCTCATGGAGCTGGCTGAGCACAGACATCCTGGCTGGCTTCGTGCACAGCAAACTGCTCCAGCAGCTCGGGGGATCCCTGAGCATCCCCCGTCACACATTTAGAGCAGCCCTTATCTTGGGCCCTGGATCATGCCAGCAGCCAGCTGGACCAATGGGTAGAGGCTCCGGGGAGGCACACTGAGGCTGCTCTAAGGACAAGCCTCCTGAATGATGAAGGCTGTCCCAAAGCGGAATGGGCTTCTTGGGCAGGCGGTGGGCGCCCCGACACCGGACGCCCAGAAGCAGAACCCGGAGGGCCTCTCGGGGCTGGGAATGTCGCAAACAGACGTGTTTAAGTGTGGATTCTACCCCCTCCCTCTGGAGGTTTCTTCTGGCTCTGACTGTGGGAGCGAGCCCGATGCCCAGACCGCTCATCATTCACCTTCCTGGTGCTTGTCAGCCGCAGCCTCTCTGGGGAAGGGAGGAAGAACCCCGCGGCCAAGCTCAGCCGTGTCTTCCAGGCAAGGAAGGGAGGGACGAGGCCAGCTCCGACACGCACCTGCGGAGATCCGCAGAGCTCCTCTGGGCTCCCAAACCTTCTCCCCTGGTGTCTTGGTCTAGCTCAGGAGACGAGGAGCCAAGCCCTTCGCACCCGAGCCAGGACGAGTGTGAAAGGGGGACGAGGACAACTACCGACGAGCCAAGCTCCTTCCCGTGTGCCACGCTCACACGCGCACACACACACACACACACGCTCACACGCACGCACACACACACACACACACACACACACACGAATGGTTCAGCCCAAGCTAAGCGAGGAATGCCATTTCTGGGCCCCTGGCCAAGCCCTGAATGTTTAAAGACTCCTCCCTGGCTGCCTGGTAGTCTTTGTTCTAACTAGTCACAGGAATTCCACCGATAATGGCGACAGGACCCAAGAATTTATACGATTTTGAGAGGCTCTCAGCCGCTGGGCATCAGTCTGACTGAGTACCTCGGCAGCCCTTTGCATTTTATTCTGTGTATTTACAAACGTGATGCTGACAAGGCGGCCACAGGCCCCACCGGACTGACTGCCAAAGGGGTCCAGGACACACCAGCAAGCCCACACGTGCCCGAGGGACACGTTTAGGTCATCTTTTCTCACTCCTTGATTTTCCAAAAGGGGGCAGCTGGGTAGCTCAGTGGATGGAGAGTCAGGCCTAGAGACGGGAAGTCCTGGGTTCAAATCTGACCTCAGACACTTCCCAGCTGTGTGACCCTGGGCAAGTCACTTGACCCCCATGGCCCACCCTGACCACTCTTCCACCTAGGAGCCAATACACAGAAGTTAAGGGTTAAAAAAATATTTTCCAAAAGAGGATGATGATGGGAGAGGGAAGGGGCCACATAAAATGTGAACAAAGCTGGGGATGCTGCCCCAGGTTCTTTTCCTCCTTCCCACTCTCCTACGTGGCCTCCTCTCTGGGCCTCTCTGGCTACAGAGGTGGAAACCAATAGCACAGGAAAGGTGGGAGCACTCAGAACACCAGTGAAAGGTGAGGAGAGAAGGAGGGTGAAGGAGCTTCTTGCTGGGAAGCTCCATAAGCACACCTGAACCTAGTCAGCATCCTTCTGCTCAGCTTCCTTGGCTTGGCTCCTGCTGCACAGAAGAGAGTCAGCCAAGCTTGGGAAGATGAAGGTGACCTCTCTCTCCTGCTCCTCCCTCCAGATGGAACAGAGCAGCAGGAGGACCTACTATTTCCACATTCACCAGGATCCTCAGCAGTTAGGTGACCCTGTTTCAGTGGCCACCTGGTGTTAGGACCTGTGCTCTGGGCTCCCTACCTGGCCTGGGATTGAGACTCAGTGCTGCCAGGGAGACCCTGAGGGATTTGGTGCAAGTTACTGAACTGTGGTCATACCAAGACCTTGAGAAAAGGTCTCATGGGCCCTGCAAAATGAGAGCATTGAACAAAAAGATCTCCAGGGTCTCTTCTGCCACTCCATCTAATATGTGAACTCGGATAGGTAACTTCATCTATCTCATCCTCAGTGGGATCACCCATAAAGTGAGGGCCCCGGACCGAATGATCTCAAGGTTGGATTTCAGCTCAGTCATGAACTCATTGTGATCACTGTGAATGTAGATGTCCTGAGGGACTGTTCCTCTCCTGTCCTCTCCTGTCCTATCCTCTTCTCTTCTCTTCTCTTCTCTTCTCTTCTCTTCTCTTCTCTTCTCTTCTCTTCTCTTCTCTTCTCTTCTCTTCTTCTTTTCTCTTCTCTTCTTCTTTTCTCTTCTCTTCTCTTTCCTTCCCTTCCCTTCCCTTCCCTTCCCTTCCCTTCCCTTCCGTTCCGTTCCGTTCCGTTCCGTTCCGTTCCGTTCCGTTCCGTTCTGTTCTGTTCTGTTCTGTTCTGTTCTGTTCTGTTCTCTCTCTCTCTCTCTCTCTCTCTCTCTCTCTGGGCCTGGCTCTCAATCCACTGAGCCACCTAGCTGCCTCCTTACTGATTGATTAATGGCAGATATGCTGGATATAAAATAAGATATAACAAGGTTCTTTTGTGGAACAGGGACCATCTTTGCTATGCTTGGTCCTAGATGGCAGATCTAGGTGAAAAGATGGAGGGGGGCAGGATTGTTAAGAGTTAACCTGATTTCAGAGCAACAAAACAAAACAAAAAACTCCTTAACTATTTGAGTTTTCCCAAAGAAGAGATGGACTGCCTTGGAAGGTTCATGAGTTGTTTTTCTGTTTGTTTTGTCTTGCTTTTCCCCACCAGAGGTCTTCCAGCAGAGGCTGGATGTCTACTCATTGAAGATTCCATGGGAAAAATTTCTCTTCAGGTATGGATTAGGTGAGATAAAAGATGGCTCTTAAACTTCTGACTAACATTTTGTGAGTTTGGGCAGGAGGCAAGAACCTTTTCCTGGTTATCAATGAATGAGTGGCTCATTTGAGACTTGATTCCTGGAACAATCTAGATCTTGGGTGATCATGAAATCATACATAGATCATTTTTTTCTTGTAATATTTCTCCATTCACTCATGCTGACAGCCCTCCAGCCACTTTATTCCATAGACTTTCTATCCCATGCTCCACAGGAATGAAGAGCTTCATAAGGATAGAGAGAATCATAGTATGACCCACATCCTAGCATGGGACTTTGGAAATCAGCTGATCAATCTACAGATAAGGATTTTGAGGCCCATAGGACCTGTTCATGAATGGCACGGGCCCTGATTTTTTATGTAGTCACGTTCATGTTAGAGCTGGGAGGGATGTTGGAGATCATTGAGGACGTTTTAAAACATTTTTTTAATTTTAATTTTTTCCCATGGTTATATGATTTTTGATGTCTCCCTTCCCTCTTTCCTCCCCCCTCCCAGAGTTGACAGGCAATTCCATTGGGATATATATACAAATATATATATATATATATATTATCGCTCACATTTTATTTCCATATTATTCATTTTTATAATAATCTTTTAAAACCCAAATCATATATCCATGTAAATAAGTGATAAATCATGTTTTCTTTTGGATTTCTGCTCCCACGGTTCTTTCTTTTGATGTGGATAGCATTCTTTCTCAAAAGTTCCTCAGCTGGGGGCAGCTGGGTAGCTCAGTGGAGTGAGAGTCAGGCCTAGAGACAGGAGGTCCTAGGTTCAAACCCGGCCTCAATCACTTCCCAGCTGTGTGACCCTGGGCAAGTCACTTGACCCCCATTGCCCACCCTTACCAATCTTCCACCTATGAGATAATACACTGAAGTACAAGGGTTAAAAAAAAAATTAAATTCATTTAAAAAAAAAAAAAGTTCCTCAGCATTGTCCTGGATCTTTGCATTGCTTTTAGTAGCAGAGTCTATTACATTTGACCATCCCACACTGTTTCAGTTATATATACAATGTTCTCCTGGTTCTGCACATTTCACTCTGCATCAGTTCATGGAGGTCTTCCCAGTTCTTATAGAAACCAAGAAGTTCATTATTCCTCATAGCACAATAGTATTCCATCACCAACAGATACCACAATTTGGTCAGCCATTCCACAAATCAAGGAACATCTCCTTATTTTCCATTTTTTTGCCACCACTAAAAGCACAGTTATAAATATTTTTGTACAAACTGAACCTTTCCCATTTTTTTTATCTTTTCGGGATACAAACCTAGCTGGATCAAAGGGCATGAATTCATTCAAAGCCCTTTGGGCATAATAGGACATTTAACAAATGAGAAACTACCTCATAATAGTAATGCAGGGGTAGAAACTAATAGTGTGATTTCATTGATAAAGGGAATGCTCAAAGAGAAGACTCTTCATCAACGAAGGCTGGCACTCACTTTGTTCTTTAGAGTCTTAGAGAGCTTGGAAAGTCTAGGGTACTGTTTGTGGATAAGTGACTTGCCCAGATTCACACATCCAGTATATATCGGAGGCAAGTCTTGAAGGTTGGTTTTCATTGTTCCATTGCCGGCTTTCTTTCCATGATGCCACGCTTTGCCTGATTCATTAGATACCAAGCTAGATTTCTCGTTAAAATTTTGATATATAACTCACCACCCTTCCTTCCTTTCACCATGACCACCACCCACATATGTCACAGCATCAGTAAGGCCAGACGCAATCCAAATTCCATAATTCTGAATCACCATGGAGAAGAAGAGCTAAATATAGAGTATGAATTTGACTCTTAAAAGAGGAAGAAGTGGATATGGAGTGAGGATATGATAGTAAGGGTTAGCACTAGGTTTCTTTGTTAGTAAGGTGGGAATAAGACATCTAGACAATTTTTACATTTTGGGGGACAGTCTGAGATTAGTAAAGTTCTCTAGAAGTTGGGTTTGCTATCCTGAAACTGAAAGATCACCACTGGTCAGTCTTCTACCCTGATCCTGGCCCCAAACCCAGGGAAATACCTAAAGTTCTCCAATATTTCATGGCTTCCTGATCACTTTTGCCTCAAAAACAAGCCAAGAGGACATTTAATTTAATTTAAGTAAATATTAAATGCCTACGGTATGTCAGACACTGCGCTGAGTGTTAGGGGTAGAAGACAAAAACCAAGCATCCCTTGTCCTCATGAGCTTACAGTCACCCAGAAGGCCATCACTTGTGAGCTGATGAGTAAGAGACGAGATCATCAGATGTGGGGGAAAAGCACCAGCCAATTGGAGACAAGAGCAAGATTCAGTCTAGATGACCCTAAGCAGAGCCTGGAGGGAAGTGAAGGGTTCTAAGAAGTGAAATTAAAGATGGGAGGCTATATTCCTTTCATGGGGGACCACTTGTGCAAAGGCAGGAAGGTGGGAAATGGCAATTCAAGTTCAGGTGACAATGCAGAGATTGGTTTGTCCCGAACCTTGAGCACAAGAGGCAGAATATTGGGAACAAGCTTGCTTTAAGGTGCAAAGTGCACAATGCAATTCAAAAAGGTTTTCATTGAAAAAATGTTAATAGGAAAAAAAGGAGGGGAGTGTTCCTTATTTTTCCATGACATTTTATTTCTAGGGCCATCCTAGTGTACATGTGATAGGATTATAACCTTGCTAACATTGCTTTTCCCCCAAAATCTGAACTTTTCACAAATGTCAAAAATAGTTTCTTTGGAGGGTAGCTCAGTAAATTGAGAGCCAGGCCTAGAGATGGGAGGTCTTAGGTTCAAATCTAGCCTCAGACACTTCCCAGATGTGTGACCCTGGGCAAGTCACTTGACTCCCATTACCTAGCTCTTACCACTCTTCTGCCATGGAGCCAATACATAGTATTGACTTCAAGATGGAAGGTGAGGGTTTTTGTTTTTTTTTTTTTAAATAGCTTCTTTGGACAGAATGTTCAGGTTTTTTTTTTTTTTTCTTATGCTCACCGAAAGGATTTGGCCCCATACCCCAGAGGCCAGTTCATCTAAACCTTGGAGCTCCTTTCTTTCCCCAGGCCTGAGCACAGTGTGTGCTTGTAACCAATTGGATGACTTCTCTAAGCTTTGCTCTTCAAGATTCTCCCTCCTACCATGAATATCTGGGACTCAAGTCCAGGGGAACTGAGCCTGCAGCCTGGTGGCTGCTGTTGAAGCTTCTTATTAGCTCTGTAGAATACCACCCCTTGGTGGTAGCAGGAGCAGTATAGAAGGACAAAGATCTTGAGTTCTAATCACAGAAGTATAATATGAAGATAAAATGTGAGTCAGGTAATCTAGATCAGCCTTTCATTTTGGAGATGAGGAAACTGAAAGCTAAGAAATTGAAGTGACTTGCTCCAGGTTGCACAGAGAATCACTGTCAGTGGTGGGATTTGAACCTTGGTTCTCTGGATACTATGACCTTGATCCTTGGGCTTTCAGCTTTTGCCTTCTCCTCCCCCTCTGTGTTTGTGTTGCCTCCACTTTGTCACAGGTCCTCGATGCCACCTAATTGCATGCAGTGGCCTTTCTACCCCGTACTTGGAAAGACCGAAGCATAGAAAGACTGGTTCCTACCTTTAGGGTAGGGGCATGAGCTTGAGGATTCCTCTTGAAGAGTCATGATTGGGCTTGAAGATAGTTTGAACTGAGGTCAGTTTCAGTTCTTTCCTCCATGAGCCTTGTATTATTAAAACCAAAACCAAAAAACCAAACAAAACATCAGTAGCTTCTCTGGGCAATGGATCTGACTTACTGCGGTAAGAGGAGGGGGAGGAAAGAGTGGGAAGAAGAAAAGATTGATGTCAAAAGACTAAAGCTTGGGTCCTACAATTTACTTACTAGTTGTGGGATTCTGGGAAAGTCATTTGCTCTCTCTAGGACTCAGCATCCCCATCTCGAAAATGGGAATAAGAATACTGGTGGTACTTATGGTAACTCATGGAGTTCTTCTGAGGATACACTCAGCTAATGTTTGTAAAGTTCTTGGCAACTTTGGGGCACAGCCTGAAGCCCTGAACACAGACTAATTGGTACATCTCTGAATGGAGGTAAATTGGAACCTGGGAGCCTTGGAGTTTGCACATTGTAAGACTTTGAGGAATTTTTAATGGCAAGAAAAATGAGCAACTTTCTATTTGCACAGACCGTAAAGATCATGTAGCCCAGCCTCCTTTTCCCTACAAATTGGTAAAGTGAAGCCCAGGGTGGACAAGTGTCCAAGATTACACAGGAGGGACTTAGGAAAGCCAGGACCCAAAGCTTCTGACTCAGGGTTCTTCCCATTAGAACAAACTTCCTTGATGTGGGTCATTGCCACTTATCATGCACTAATAGACTAATTCTGGGGTGCTTTAGTGTCCAGAAAGGTTTGGATCCTGTTCCCGTTCTCTGGAGTGAATGATCTAGTTTCTTTTGATCTAAGTCTCTCCCTGAGAATATCTGGTTTATATCTCTTTCCTGGGTAGGCAATGATACCCCATAATAGGCAAAACACACACATGTACACACAAGCAAAATCAGTAAATTAACAGATGGCTGTAAATTTCTTAGCATCCCAGCCTGGCATTTTGATTGCAAGCAACTAACAGATGGAAAAGAAAGAAAGAAAGAAAGAAATCAGCAAACCAAAGACAGAATGGGATCAAGCATCCTTTATCATCTAAGAGGGTTGGCTCAGGCATCCAGCTCTCTACGAATACATAGCTTTGAGTCGCTGTCTGCAAACGATGTCGGCATCCTTGTGCAAGAGCCATCCCATGCTGCTTCAGCAAAACGTCATGATGTGACTGTTAACAAAGGCCAAAATCACTTGTATCATTGATTTATCCCTTCTCCCATCACCCAAGTGGTGCTTAGGTCTGTTTAGATGAATAGTCAGTTAAGAAGATGGTGGCATTTGGATTTCTGGCCAATGACTTACAGGAATGATAAGCTCCTGGCCAAGGATGGAGTATACCCTAAGAGTGAGGGCTGATGAGAATGGATTGGGATGGGATCTTTGGACATCCAACTGAGGAGATTTTAAACTGAAAAGGAAGGGAAGGGGAACAAAACTCTCCCCACATAACCACCAAGACAGAAATTATAACGAGAGGTTTCAATATAGAAAAGTTAATAGCGATAGAGCAAAAAAGCTCCTGGAGAGAAAAATCTAAGAGAATTGCTTATAATAATGTCCATGGTCTCAGAGCTGTGAAAATGCTTAAATTATGGCTAATACCAAAGAGATAAGTTGGGCTAATATCTATCGCCAAGACTCAGGGAGATGAAACTTCTGAGTAGAACGTATACCTTATTTGAAAGATACTTGATAGCTTGGGAGAAGGGAGAGGTGAAACATAAACAAGATATGCTCATATGAGGAAGCCCAGGGCAAAAAATAGGGAACTATGGTTGAGAAAGCTTGGATGACGGGCAACAGAAGCAAAAGAGACAAGAGATGGGGATGTTTATCCTAGAGAAGAGAAAATTTGGGTGGAGCCTGGAAGCTGCCTTCAAATATCTGAAAGGTTGTTCCATAGAAGATAGATTAAAAACTGGAATATGTTACAGATTTTGTATGTTATAGATTGCTGGTTAAGAAGAAGTAAATAAAGAATCTAGGAAACCATCCTTGAAGATGGCACAGTAGCATAAGTCAGTAGTTATGATAGACTGATTTATGCCAATATCTGCTGGAATCTTCTCTCTGCCAAAAGTAGAGAAGCAAATAATTTCTTAATTCACCTAATAATCTCTTCATTAAAAAAAAAAGCTGAAGAATCAATGAGGGAAAATTCTTTTCCTGAACTGATTCTCAACAAAAAGAGAGAACCAGGTGCTGGGGTGGAATTGATGGAACCTTAGGAGGAAGTAACTACTCCATCTTAGACTATGTGATAGGGAAGAAAGAGAAAATGAGCCATCATTTAATAGATTCCAAAAGGGTCACTAAAAGGATAGGTGGGATCCTGTAGTCTATATTTAGAGAGGGAACATTAAATGACCAAGAGGGATGTGGAAACCTCCAAAATATTATGAAGTCACAAAGAGAATCATTATGTTGTGGAGAAAAGGTGAGGGTTGTATAAAGAGAGCAAAGTGAATCCACTGAGAGTTCAACAATCCATTTATATTACTTAAAAGCTATTCAGACCAAACAGCTTTAAAAGAATGCCTGCCTTTTGATCCAGCCATACCACTGGTGGGTTTGTAACCCAAAGAGATAATAAAGAAAAATATATGTACAAAAATATTTATAGCCGCCCTTTTAAAGTGGCAAAAAATTGGAAAATGGAGGGGGGGAGTGTCTCTTGATTGAGGAATGGCTAAACAAATTGTGGTATCTGATGGTGATTGAATACTATTGTGCTGAAAGGAATAATGACCTGGAGGAATTCCATGTGAACTGAAAAGACCTCCAGAAACTGATGAAGAGTGAAAGAAGCGGAACCAGGAGAACATTGTACACAGAGACTGATACACTGTGGCACAATCAAATTTAACAGATTTCTCTATTAGCAGCAATGCAATGACCCAGGACAATTCTGAGGAACTTAAGGGAAAGTACATTATCCACATCCAGAAAAAGAGCTGTGGGAGCAGAAATGCAGAAGAAAAACATGATTGATCATGTGGTTAGATGGGGATATGATGGAGAGTTTTGCATTAAAAGATGACTCTATTGCAAATATAAATAATATGGAAATAGGTTTTGTACAATGAATATGTATAAGTCAGTGGAATTCCTTGTCAGAGCTGGGAGGCAGGAGGGAAGATATGAAGGAAAAAACATGAATCAGGTGACCATGGAAAAATATTCTTAATTAATTAATTAAAAAGTTTGACAGAAAAGATGGAAACCAAGATGCATCAGAACCAACCATGGCATGGCTCTAGAAGAGTAATAGTGGAAATGTGAAAACTCAGAAAGAGCTGAGGCTGAGAAGGAAAACTGATGATGGGAATGGGGAAGCTATCTTGGGGAAAAGAGGAGGATCAAAGGAGTAATGCTGCTGCTTAAGGATAGATAAGAAGACTGTAGGACCATATAATTGCATACATGGCTTATCCATGAATACATAGGTATATGTGGATATGCACAAATATTTATATTCTACCAGGAGAGGCATCCATACGGATGCCTATGTGTATGAGTCTATGTAAGTAAGCACAATAAGCATACCACAAGTCCCACTCTCAAGGGACTTCCATTCTACCAAAATTACCATGATAAGACCCTTGAGAGCAGGGTCAGCTACATTCTTTGTAGTCCTATTCCCACCACCACCTGGCATGCTTCTGGCACATAGCAGGAACTAAACAAGTACTTACTAATTCATTGACTGACAGCTCACTCCATCAATGAAAATCAGAAACTTCTGGGTAATCAACGTAATCATCATCTTGATCATCATCATCATCTTGATCATCATCATCATCATCATCATCATCATCATCATCTTCTTCTTCTTCTTCTTCTTCTTCTTCTTCTTCTTCTTCTTCTTCTTCTTCTTCTTCTTCTTCTTCTCTTATTCCTCCTCCTCCTCTTCCTCCTTCTCTTTCTCCTCCTCCTCCTTTTTCTTCTTTTCTTTATTTAGAATATTTTCCCATGATTAAGTGATTCACACTCTTTCCTTCCTCTCTTCTCTCCCCCATCCCTGAGCCAACAAGCAACTTCACTGGTTTATACAAGTATCATTGTTCAAAACCTATTTCCATATTATTTATATTTCTAATAGAGTTTTCTAAAGCCTTGGTAATATTCTTCTGAGAGTTGCCTGTAAGCAATGAGAGGCTAAGTAGCTTGATGCAGTATGTGTCAGAGACAGTCCTGGAACCCAGGCCACACTGCTTCTTTGAAAATATGTGAAGTTAAAAAATAGCAGAACACTTCCCAAAGTACTTTTATAGGCCTGATCTCAAGTGATCTTCACAGTGACTTTGTAGAGTAGGAACTACAAGCCTCATTATTGTCACCTTACGGATAAGAACACTGAGGCTTGGACAATATATTCAGATAGACTTCTGGAGAGCATCTCTTTGCAGGATCCACAAAGGACATTTTCTCACCCAGAGCAGTTTATCAGGTCATGGGCTGCTCAAACTATTGACCTTCCTGGTTTCCTTTAAGCCCTACCTAAAATTGCATTTTCAACAGGGACCCTTCCCCAACTCCTCTTGATTCTAGCTCCCCTCTGTTCAAGATTTCTTATTTAGCCTCTAATTGGCTCGTTTTGTCTGGCTTGTTTTGCTTGTTGTCTCCTCCATCAGACTGTAAGCTCCACGAGGGCAGGAACTGTCTCTTGTCTCTTTTCAGATCTCAAATCTCTGGCACATGGAAGACACTTAAAAATATTTCTTTAGGACTCTAGACTGAAGATCCTAGGATGGAAATAGATCTTGAAGGATAAAATGTTACTGGTAAAGACATCCACTTCTTGGCAGTTTCTGGATGCCATTTCTTTTACTGTTTCTATCTCCAAGTCCTTCCAAAGAAGAACATCAAAGCCCCCAACCATATTGATATGATTACTTTGCATGGATATTAACTTTGAACCTATTTGGTACCTTTTTATCAACGTGCATGAATTTTCCCTGATAGAATGTAAGCACTTTGAGGGCAATTTATTTTTTTTCTTTCTTTACCCAGCACCAGAAGCATACAGTAGGTGCTTAATAAATGCATGTTGGTCAATTGGTTGAAATGGCAGAAATTTTCCTCAGGTGTTTCTGTCCTGCTTTGGCCAGAAGGTAAGACGGATCATCCTAAGTAAAACAAAACAAGCCCACCATCATCGTCAGTGACAGCACAAACTGACGGCCTCCCAGGAAAGCTGGCGGGTGATTCCTCCCTCCTTCAAGATGCTGAGGGGATTGACATTTGGAATTAAGACCCTCATTTCCTCCCAAACACCAGTTCTTTGAAGCAGCATGTGCAGCATTGTGAGTGGCAGCATGGGGCCTTGGGGAACAGGAGGAGACCAAAGCAGACCCCCTGGAGCAGATATTAATTAGCCAAGGTCCAGCGGTCTGTCTGCACAGTGACCCATTGTCCACTGCACCTGAGGGAGACAAACAGAGCCCAGGAGCAGGGCCCTGGAAGGGGAAGGGGCAGTCACTCGTTTAATTAACATGGGCTCAAATCCAAATACTTCCTGGGGTGTCCTTTGGCACTCCCAGGAGGGGAGAGAGTCCACGGTTTTCCAGAGCTCTTCGAAAGGAGGAGAGAAAATTATTGACAAACTGGAGAAAGAGTTAAACAAAAAGCCAGCCTGGTCCCTCCGCAAGAATGGGGTTTGGTGGCAGGGGAGGGGTAGGTGGGGATTGACCCTGCTGGGCTGGTCTCAGCACACATACACACACACACACACACACACACACACACACACACACGGTCATGTGGTTAATGGCTCTCCTCTCCTGTTTCACCATTTTAGGCACAGCAGGGGACATCTGGGTCATCCGGCCAACCATTTCAGCAAAAGCCAGTTCCTCAGGACAGTCATCTTTGTGGTGTTCTCCTCTGGGTCTGGATGAAAAGGGAGCTGGCTATGGGGGTCTGTCCTGGGTATCAGCGGAGTGGCTTGGGGAGGGGAGGTGGGCTCAGGCAGAAAAGGGGGAAAAGATGGATCCTGAGAGCTGACAGCCCCCGAGTCTCTGGGCTTGGGGAGAGAAAAGGCAGCAGCCTACAGTCTTCTAGAACAAGGCTCTGGCTCCTCCCTCCCTTTCCATCCTTC
This sequence comes from Gracilinanus agilis, assembly GCF_016433145.1. Classification (NCBI taxonomy): domain Eukaryota; kingdom Metazoa; phylum Chordata; class Mammalia; order Didelphimorphia; family Didelphidae; genus Gracilinanus; species Gracilinanus agilis. The sequence continues at coordinate 517,614,410 of NC_058133.1, forward strand.
TCTCTTGCACACTGGCATGTTTGTTTATTTATGGGACTGACTTGAGATGGCCTGTGGCAATGGACAGAAAATCAGACCTGAGTGCAATCAGAGTCTGCCTTTCCAGCTAGTTTGCTCCCCTTGTGGCTTCTGGGACGGGACTTTCCCCTCTTTGAGCCTCAGTTCCCATCCTTGTGAAAGGAGGATGGACGATCCCTTTGAGCTCTCCTCTCCCCTCCTCAAGGCACTACAATTTAAGAAAGACACAGAAAAGGAGAGGGGCGGAATGAGGAAGAACCTCAAGTGTATGCCATGAAGATCGGAAGAATGAATGGAGAGATGATTAGGGCTGGATGTGCTTAGTTCAATGAATTGGGGCAGCTAGGTGGAGCAATGGATAGAGTGCCTGGAGTCAGAAGACCTGAGTTCAAATTTGGCCTCAGACACTCACTAGCTGTGTGACCCTGGACAAGTCCCTTAAGCCAGCTTGCCTTGGTTTCCTCCACTACCAAATAAGCTAGAAAAGGGAAGGGCATACCATGACTAAAGAAGTTCAATGAAATGGACATAGTCAGCAGTGGAGAGAAGATGGGGTGGAGTGGGGGAAATGATAGTCCCTAGAGGAAGCCTTCCTCAAGCTTCCCTCTGTTCATTATTTCCTATTTGCCCTCCATAGAGCTTGCTTTGGATGTTTTCTTGTTGTCTCCTCCTTTAGATTGGGAGCTTCTCTGGAGCAGGAGCTGGCTTTTGCCTTTCTTATTGTATCTCCAGCACTTAGCACGATGGCTGGCAAATAACAGGAAGGACAGGAATAAGTCAAAAAGAGGCAAATTTGGTCTTGATGTCAGAAAAAAAAAAACCCCAAGAAACCCAAGCCAGTTTCCTGACTCCTAGAGATGCTCTGAAGTGAGATGGGCTGCACCAGCCCTGGGGGTGGGATGGGCTTCCGCTTCATGGCCGGACAACTCCTTGTCATGCATCTGGTTGGTGGGTGGGAGTGGGGGCTCATTTTCAGATATTAGTGGACCCTGGGGCTTTCCCAGTTCTAAATCTGATTCTCTGAGTTCATGGGAAGTCAGGACATTTGGGTTCTAGATGTGCTCAGGTTCTAAGAAACCAAATGACATCAGTCAAGTGACTTAATTTTCTCTTTGCAGGGATAGAGATTGAACTGCTTCTCACTCTCTGCCCCACTAAATCTCATTTATTGATTTATTGATTGATCTGTTTGTTTGTTTGTTTATACTTAAGAGTGCTTTGATTTTAAGTGAGAGAGAGAAAGAACTTGAATGCTTCTTTCTAAACTAGCTGAGTTTTCATTGATAGAGGAAGCTGTCTCCACCAGGGAAGATCAGGACTTTCCCTGCAATTTGTACTTTTTTTAAAAATTGGAAATTTTGTTTCCCTCGATTACATATAAAACAATTTTTAGCTTTTGCCTAATTTATACACTTAAAGAATTGTCTGATTTACTGAGAGGTTAAGTGACTTGTTTAGGGTCACACAGCTGGTATATGTCATAGGCAGGACTGGAACCTGGTCAGGTCTTTCTGACGCTGACACCAGATCTTTATCCTCCCCTGAACTTCTTGAGGGTCCTTGGAGTAATTGAAAGAGATTCACAAATGGACATTCACACTAATTATTGCCATTCGGATCATTTTTTTTAACTCCATGTAAACTTGATAAATGTAAATTATTGGAGAGGTGGGATGGAGAGGAGAAGCCAGAGTCAAGAAGTGGGTTCAAGCTTTGCTTGTGCCTCATCCTGCCTCTGTGAGCCTATGCAGGTCCCCTAACCCCCAAGGGCTCGAAGGAAATTTTAATACTGTTTGTTGCATAAAAGGTGCTGACCTGCATTGATGGAGGGTGATTCCTCCCTGGGAGTTACCTATGTCAGGGGAAATGACAAAGTTAACTAAAAAAATAGCAAATTAGCAAAATTTAAAAATGAGTTTAAAAAGTCTGTCTATGCACTTGGGATGGATAAAATGCAAATTCATTTCTAAGTGGACGTGAATTCAAAATGGCATCATGTATTTTCTTAAAAAAGGATGCCAACAAAATATCAACAACATGGAAATGGGTCTTGATTCATGACACATGTAAAACCCAGTGGAATTGGGCGTTGGCTATGGAAGGGGGGTGGGAGGAGGGGAGGGAAAGAACATGAATCATGTAACATGGAAATTTTTTCTTAATTAATCAATTAAAAATGCAGAAGAGGGGCAGCTGGGTAGCTCAGTGGAGTGAGAGTCAGGCCTAGAGACAGGAGGTCCTGGGTTCAAACCCGGCCTCAGCCACTTCCCAGCTGTGTGACCCTGGGCAGGTCACTTGACCCCCATTGCCCACCCTTACCAATCTTCCACCTATGAGACAATACACCAAAGTACAAGGGTTTAAAAAAATGCAGAAGAAAAAAATTAAAAAAAAAATAAAGGATGCCAACAGTACCTTCCGGAGAGATGCTCAGGATACTGAGAGTTTCACTGACTTGTCCAGGATTACGAAGCCAGTATGTTCTCAAAGAGGGACTGGGGACCCACATCTTCCTGACTCCAAGGCCAAATCTCTAGGCCTTTAAGGTGCAGGGCAGGTGCCCAGCTTTGTTCGGAGAGAGGCAGTTTCTCACTGTGACTTCCTTGTGCCAGTGAAATCTCGGGGCTCTTCCAAATGACACCCACAAGACTCGTACATTGACTATCCGAAGATAGGTTCTAGAAGGCTAAATGGAAATCTCTGGATTCCATCTTGTCTAAGGCCATTTTTGACCTTCTTCTATGCTTTGAGAGATGAGTTGATCCTCGGTCCAGGCTCCCCTGGGCTGAAGACTTGCCAGTATTAATGGTCACTTTCAGCAGTGATTTTTGGCAAGGACCCAGGTCCTTCCTTGTTGAGGCACACTGAGCAATATCCCAAAAGGCCCATTCACTTCAAGGCCAGCCTCTAAATGTGCAGTGGATGGACAGGAAGCAAGCCCATTCCTCCAGCTCTCTTCCCTTCAGAGGCAGCCTGGTGAGCAGGATCCTGGCCCAGAAGCTCCTATTTCCCCTTTGGGAGGCTTGATTCCCACCCAGGTGCTCTCTGAAGGCTTTCTGACTCAACCTGGGCCCAAGAGCATGTTTTTGCGTATGTGCTAATGGCTTTTCTTGCAGCGATGTAGCCATAAAGTCCCCAGTCAGGACCCCAAGGAATAAGTCTTTCCTTAAGAAGTCAGAATGCTGGAGATGCCAACAATAAACACTGCCTCCCCCGAGGGAGGAGGTGGGTAGAGGATGGGCGCTTCACTGAGATCTCACTCAGAAATCTAGGGCCGGCGCTTGGCCCCTGAGAGGGACACTCATCTACCAAGGTCTGGAGAAAGAAGAAAAGAAAAGAACAAACGGGACAGCTCACTCCTTTTCTGTTCGTGACCTCTGCTGGAAATCTTGGCTTCGAGTTCTGAATAGCATCAAAGAATGGAGAGGACCTCCGACGAATGGACAAGCCTTGGAATGGGAAGCAGAACCATCGTCTCTTCTGTGGTCTTGGGCGACCTTCTTTCCCTCCGAGTCTCAGAGCCTCCAGCTAGAAGATCCAATGGGCCAGGAGAGTTCTGAGGCCCCTTCCAACTGCTTATCATGAGAGAAGCATCCTGGCTGGGGAAACCCGGGAATATCTCAATCCCAATTCTAATCTTTGAATGAGACTTGATTTCAACAAAGAGGTTTATCTCCAGTTTACCTCAATTGTGTCTCATTGGTACAGAGTGCTTCACATGACATCTCCCCTATTAGACTGGATGCTCCTTGAGGGCAGGGACCATCTTTTGCTTTTCTTTGCACCCTCAGAGCTTAGCACAGTGACTGACACATAGTAGGTGCCTTAAAAATGTTTGTTGAATGGTTGGCTACCTCACAGATTTATTATGAGGAGAAAATCTGGTTTTATATATGTAATATATAAATATATAATGAATACAAATATATATGTATATATATACATGTATAAAGATGTGTGTGCACAAAGCATTTTACAAATTTTATTTTTTTAATTTTGAAATTTTTATTTAATTAATTTGGAACATTTTTCCATGGTTACAGGATTCATGTTCTATCCCTCCCCTCCCCCCACTCCTCCCCAGCAGTTCCACTGGGTTTTACATGTGTCTTTGATCAAGACCTATTTACCTATTATTGTTAGTTGCACTGGTGTGGTTGTTTCGAGTCTACATCCCCAATCATATCCCCATCAACTCATGTGCTCAAGCAGTTGTTTTTCTTCTGTGTTTCTGCTCCCACAGTTCTTTCTCCTAAGTTCCTGGAGGTTGTCCTGGGTCATTGCATTGCTGCTAGTACAGAAGTCAGTTACATTCAATCGTGTTACAATGTATCAGTCTCTGTATACAATGTTCTCCTGGTTCTGCTCCTTTCATTCTGCATCACTTCCTGGAGGTTGTTCCAGTTCACATAGAATTCCTCCAGTTCGTTGTTCCTTTGAGCACAATAGTATTCCATCACCAACAGATACTACAATTTTTTTAGCCATTCCCCAATGGAAGGGCATCCCCTCATTTTCCAGTTTTTTGCCACCACAAAGAGCATGGCTATACATATTTTTGTACAATTCTTTTCCCCTATGTACAAACTTTAGAATACTATAAAATATTAACTATGATTATTGACTGCATGACCTTTGTAGGAAAATATAAGTAATGGGGTCACCAGGGATATTAAAATCAACTATGGGGTTTGTGGGAACACTCTCTGGGATGTAAGAGAGACTAAAACTGGACTCTGAAGTCTTGTACAGCTACACCACTCCCAACTGAAAAATAAGAGCCAACTGTCACTCTGGCCAGAGGCCTTGAATTAACTGACAAGGTAACAAGGTGAAATTGGGTTTTAATTAGAAACAACTAAAAGGAGGGATAGGAATGACTACTCTAAAATCTTAACACCTAATAACAAAACCCAAAGGGACAGGGAAGGACTTATTCACTACACTAATCTAAGCTATCTAACTAACAGGGCCCAAGGAGCTATACTGGAGTCTTTGGGTTTCTGCCTCAAACCTGGAACCTGCCAGGCTTGAGTACAGCTGGGGCTTTTGTGGCTTTGGGATTTCTCACTGCAATCCACTGATGATGTCTGGATGCCAGGAGCTACAGTTGTCTCAGGAACCAAGCAGTAAGGGGTTTGCTTGAAGCACTGTCCTCTTCTCTTGTTCTTTTTAGATGCCACACCACACAGGATCCAGGGGAAAACAGGATGCAAGGTGTCCTTTGCTCTGAGGTCTCCCAGGCTGGCAACAGTTTTTGCCTACCACTCATGGAGTCCACACATAGCACACAGATAGACTTCCTCCTCCTTCATTCCAACCTGGAATTCCCAGCTCCAGCTCCTTCCTGCTAGGTACTTCCTAATCAATATATAATCAATACCTAATAACTAGCTAATCTAATCTTACTCATAACACCTTCGAGAAGTCACTTAAGCTCTTGGATCATCACTTTATCTCTAAAATTGAGATTTGTTGTTCGTTTGCCATGGGCTCCTGGGAGATGCTCCCACTTTCAGGTACTCTACTGAGGTGACCCTGAAAGACTCTTCCTCTCTGGGTCCTCTTCTGTTAGTGTGAGCATGGGAAGTAACCCAGGGCTGGGGTCTCTCCCTGACTTCCCTCTCTCTCAGGGTCTCTCACCTGGCCTCCTAGGCTTCTCACTCCAAGTCCCTCACCTCCTCTTCCTTTGTTTTTGTGTCTCGTGCCTCCTCTCCTCTTGTGTTGGCCTCTTTTGAGCTGCCTGGCCAGGCAGGTGACCCTGCTGAGCTTGTTTGCTTTGAGGCCTTCAAAGATGAGTGATGGGCACACAGAGCCCAGGAGGAGGCAGCCAGATTGGCGCTTGGCCTTTGTTGGTTGGTGGGTGTGCATGAGAGGTGGAATTACTATGGAGAAAATAATATGGTGCTTTCTAAAGGAGCTGGTCCACGAAGGCAGTGGGAAATGGGACCTAAAACCCTGGCACATGGACTCTAGAAGGAATCTCCTTTGATTCTTGGCCCTGACACTGTCCTGCTGTGTGGTCCTGGGGAAGTCACATCCCTCCTCAGAGCCTGGCTAAAAAGGAGGCCATGATGACCCCAACCTGCCTTCACACACAGACGTCTGGGAGAGCGTCCCATTCATTGTGATGCTTCGTAGAAACCACCCAGGCCCCAGCAGCTCAATTGTCATTAGAACTTTGGGGGATCAAGAAATACCATTCGTAAAACCATTCCTGCAGCAAAGCCCCCAAAAGAAGGCATGGTGTTCAGAGGCGGCACCAGTGACATTAGGCTAAAATGTTACCCAGGAGGGAAAAGATGGCCCTGGTTCTTCCTCTTGTTAACAGAGTATCTTAGCTACCAGAATTGCTACTAGGCATTGGTTTCAAGATAGAAAAGTGATAATGGCTAGGTGCCTGGGGTTAAGTGACTTGCCCAGGGTCACACAGCGAGGAAGTGTCTGGGATTAGATTTGAACCTAAGACTTCCCATCTCCAGGCCTGGCTCTCTGTCCACTGAGTCACCTCGCTGTCTCCCAAACTAGTTTTTGTTTTGTTTTGTTTCGTTTTCTAATGAGGTTGAAGAAGAACTCTTCATACAGACCCTCCTCATTGCTTTGGTAATGAGAATCTACTGAAGGGGTTTGGTCCAATCCATTGCTTTCTGCAAGTGTTTGAACTTTCAGCCACTTCAGACAAAGTGGAATGGGCAGTCCAGGGAAATTCTTTTGATTCTACGCCCCGAGGCACACTCATAGGGCTGGCAAGTCCTCCCTCCTTCTGGATGAAGGCCCTTCCACTTCAAGTCTGTAAACACAAGGGTCAAGGTGGTAAGAGCCTGGTCATTTGGGGGCCGAGGTCTGAGGTTGGGTTCCTGCATGGACCAGCTGGAAGGAGCCAATGAGATGGCTTTCATCAAGCCTGGCATAAATGGGCCTGGAATGCTTAGTTCCATGACCAGAGGAGGGAAACTTGAAGAAGATGGATCTAGCCAGGGTCCCTTGTTGCCTTTGGGCTCATGCACATCTCTGCACCTCCATCTCTTTATCTATAAAATAATCAAACGGGACTAGAGGACTTGTGTGTCTGTTAAGATCTAATTGTGGGGTGACTGGGTCACATAGTGGTTAGAGTGCCAGGTCTGGAGTCGAGAAGACTCTCTAACCTAAGGTCCTAGCGGCCCCCTGGCCTGTGAGTGTAATGATGGGTTGGGAGTTCCCTTCTCTGTACTCTGTTGGGTTCATTCCTTCCAGCTTCAGAGCTATGATCCTGGGATTCTCAGCCCCTCATTCTCCTTTTCCTTCCCTCTTTGCCCCAGCTGGGCTGTCTTCCTTTCTGGAGGGAGAGAAGGCTCTTGGCAGAAGGAGGAGGGGAAGACCCAGAATCAGAAATGATGAGGAAGAAGAATAGTAGACAATGACGAACGTTTCCTTTAAGAAAGAAAGAAAGAGGGGCAGCTGGGTAGCTCAGTGGAGTGAGAGTCAGGCCTAGAGACAGGAGGTCCTGGGTTCAAACCCGGCCTCAGCCACTTCCCAGCTGTGTGACCCTGGGCAAGTCACTTGACCCCCATTGCCTACCCTTACCAATCTTCCACCTATGAGACAATACACCGAA
>NC_058133.1:517622282-517709737 GCF_016433145.1 Gracilinanus agilis
CCAGGCTGACCCATTTGTGGTCGCTGCTCTGGGCCTGTAATCAGAGTCGCCCTGAGTAAGCAGGCTGACCACAAATGACGTCCTTCCCTGCCACAGGCCGTCCTTTCCCCCAGTTCCATTTCAGTGAGGCCTTTCCTCAGGACGCCAGACCTAGACACGCTCTACCTTGTGATAAAAGAAAGAGGAAGGACATTTCCAAATGAGTTTTAGTACATTATTTTTCTTTTTCAGGGCTGGTGAAAAGTCTCTGGTGCATAGACATGGTTCGAGAATGGGAATCAGGGAGCATCTGTATTGTCCACCTGCTTCGTTGGTCCGGAGCGACACTGCCCGCCAGGCTCCTCGTCCTCTGGTTTCTTCACAAGCCATGGCTGGGCCTCTGCCGGCTCACATCTGTGTGGGCATCTTCCAGGAGCTCGTCTGACGAGCGGCCAGCCAGTCTCTGCTTGAAGCCTGCCAGTGAGGGAGATCTTGTGGCCTTCCCAGGCAGCCCGTCTCCCCCTGGGCTAGCTCTGATTCCGAGGCAGATTTGGCTCCGATGGAGCTTCAGTCCTGCTTTCTGCAGCTTCCCCACCTTCCACACTGCCCTCCCCCCACTTTGGAAGCCAAGCAGAGCAGGTGGAATCCCGCCTTTCTTACAACATGCTTCAGATTCTCGAAGAGCCGCCGCAGAGCTCTCAGCTTCGTCCTCTCGTTCCACCCATCCCGACTGATCCATGACCGCCAGCCCGCAGGGAAAGATGGCTGCGGATGGGGCCACGGGGGGAGCTCTTGTCTCTCCCCCCATGAACTCTCTTCTATGTGTTATTTCTACCAACCAGAACGTAAGCTCGTTGAGAGCAAGAAACGTCGGGATTTTCCATTAATACCCCCAGAGCTTATCCATGCTTTGTGCTGTGCCCATGCATGAGAAATACATTTTCATTCATTCATTCATTCATTCATTCATTCATTCATTCATTCACATATTCATTCCATTTTATTCATCATTCATTCATTCCCTGCCTACCTCCTACCACTCAACCCATCATCATGCAGGCACAATTGGCCTCCTGTCTGTACCATGTTCAGAGCGTCCTTGGCTCTAGGTGGCCAAGACTCACCCAAAGGAAGGGTATTTCCTGCGCTCAGGAATGTCCTGATGCAGAGATGCCACAGACCCATCGACTCATGTTCAGAGTCCTGTGGAGTTGCTGGAGCCACCCGGGCTCTAAATGACTTGTCCAAGCAGATACAGCAGAGAAGGTCAGAGGTGGGATTCGAACCCTGACCTTCAGGCCTTCAAGCCCAGCTCTCTACTCATTATCCTATCATGACTCTATATAGAATAAGTGTATGTACTTATATACATTTCAGGATTAAAATGGTTTAATAATATTTTTCCTCAATTATACATAAAAACAATTTTGAACATTCTTTTTCTTCTCTTTTATTTTAAATGAGCCCTGAATTCTCTCCTTCCCTCTCTTCCTCCCTCTTCCCCCTACAGGATGGTGAGCAATAGGATACGTATTTTCTATCTGTGATGATGCAATATATATATACATATTTGGTTTTTTTTAACTCTCACCTTCCATCTTGGAGTCAATGCTGGGTATTGGTTCTAAGGCAGAAGAGCTGTAAGGGCTAGGCAATGGGTGTCAAGTGACTTGCCCAGGGTCACCCAGCTGGGAAGTGTCTGAGGCCAGATTTGAACCCAGGACCTTCCATCTCTGGGCCTGGCTCTCCATCCACTGAGCCACCCAGCTGCCACTACAATATATTTTTCCATAAGTTTTTTAAAACTTTTAAGGAGTCTCTTTCCTCCTTGTAGGCATGCCCTGAGCATTTGGTGGGTAGAATTGGAAATAATGAGTAAAAACTGCCCTTTCTTAGAGCACTTTGATGTTGGCAAAGTCTTTTATAGACTTGGTCTTATTTGAACCTCTAAAGCCCCTGTGAGGTCAATTATGCCCATTTTAGACATAAAGAAACTGAGTCTCAGGGAGGATAATCGCTTACTCCTGCCCCCCTCTCCACTGGACAGCTGAGGAGATTGAAGTTCAGAAATATTCAGTGACTGGTTCTCAATTTGACAAACCAGAGATTTGGTCCTCAGAGAAGTAAAGCAAGTTCCCCCAGTCACAGAGCTGGGCAAGTACTAGAGGCAGAATCTGAACCCAGGCCTTCTTGACTTTGATCCGGTACTTCTGCCATGACACTATGCTGCAGAGGGGGCGGAGGAGCTTCACGTGACCTGTGAGCCTCTTTGGGCCAAGGACTGGGGCGTTTCTGGGTTGTATCCTCAGGACCTCAGAGGGCCGGGCGCATAGTAGGTCTCCCAGCAATGCTTATGGAATATGAGACAAAGCTTCTGGAGCCTAGAAGTAGGATGGTTTGTGAGTCCTTCCCTGGCCTGCAGAGCCTCAGATTTGGTCCTTCGGGGGGCCGGAGGGCGGCTCTTTTGTCCTGTTCATGCCTGCGATGTGACAACCTGCCATTCATTTTGCTTCCCCCTCAATAACGATAGAGGAGCCATCCAAGAGCTGAACGATCCCTCTGCTCTCCGAGCTGGAGTCCCTTTTCCTTTAGACTCTGAACGTATGGCAGAGAGAACGTGCCCCGAGTTTGGGGGCCTGTCGGGCCAACAGTGCTTGTTCTACTAAATATCCATTTTAAAAAAGGCCTGGCTGGGAAATCGACACAATGGAGGATCCATGGGGGAAGCCCGCTTATGAGCTATTATAAGGAGTTCTAGAAAAAATCCACCCCCAACCCACCCGGATGAACCCTGGACTCCTTAGGGGGAAAGCCGGAGCTAAGCTCTGGGGGCCCCAATCCACGAGTTTGAGGTGGGCTGGGAGAATGAGCCCCAGAAGCGGTTACAAAGTCATCCATCATTTACTTAAAGTCCCGTAGGATGGGCGGAACGCAGATCCCCGGTCAAGCGTCCTGCAGGGAGTCCCAGGCCAAGTGCAGCCAGAGGCTCCTCTGGAATTCAGAGCAGCAGCGTGGAAGGCCAGGCCTCCCCAGGTGCTCTCCCCATGGGTTCATCGGAGGGTCTCTCCCTCCCTTTGGAGGGTGACGGTGGCCGCCGTAAGGAGTGACGCCCCAGGAGCCTTCTCTTTGGAAGGCCAACGACGCGGAAGGGTCCCTGCAGGAATGCCCATCCTCCTGGGCCCTTCCTGGGTACCTCTGCAGCCAGGGGCAATGGGGAAGAGGCTGGCCACATGTCGCGTCTGCATGCAAAGACCAGGGCACATGATTAATGAATGACTCACGGAGTCTTTCCTGTTGGCCAACCTCAGGTGCCACTTCTCTATGGCGATTCAGCAGTCACAGCATGGGGAAGTTCATTGACCTACGCAGACGATGTTCCAGCAGGGCCACATCATGGCGGAGCCAGCCTGGCGGAGCCCACACACGGCTTTCAACAGCAACAACCCACACAAGGTGCCGCTTACCAGAAACGCTGCTCTAGATGCCAGGAGTCACACGGAATTCAATGGGGATTGTCTTATCTACCCCCAATGACTCTCAGGACTCTGCAGTGTCCCCCAGCTTTACTGACTGGCACACTGCTAGGGCCCACGCCCGACACCCAGGCTTGAGAGGGTGGTTTATTTAGAGTCATCCTATTGGACCAGTAACCAGAGCTAATTCTCAGAATGGGCTACAGAGGAAGGAATGGTCAGGAATCCGTAAGTCTGGGTTCTAGTCCTCAGTCTGTCACTAATCAGCTGCAGAACTTCAGGCAAATTTTCTGGACCTCCATTTCCTCTACTGCAAAATGAAGTGCTTGGACTAGTTCTGGCCCTCACACGCTGTCATAGGAGGAAGAGGAAGGCAACTATTTCCCAAACCGATTTTATGTATGTATTTGTCATTTACATATATAGAGGCAGGTAGGTGTAGATGTTGAGGTTTCTTCCCTTTTTGTAATTATTTCTTTCAAAGCCAGAGAAGGGATTCTTTTGCCTTTGTTTCCCCAGCACCTTGAACAGCACTCACAACAGCACTCTGACATGTTCCTTGACTGTTGAATGAATGAATTTGGGGGCAGGTTTTAGGCAGAACTGACCTGTGATGAAGTGATGAAGCAGATGGCTGCCTACATTGGGTGGTCCAAAGGGCACTGGGAGACCTTCCATGACCAACAGAGTTTCTCTCTTGGAAGCCTAAGATGGCATCACTTTTCCTGAAATTGTCCTAGTTCCGGTTCCCCTTCGGGTTAGACATTTAAGGGAAGAGTATTGCAGAGAGTCCTTATGTGACTGGAAAAGATGATACAGTGTACTCCCTTAGCTTCCCCACTGAAGCTTTTAGGGCTGGTATAAGACAGTGTGGTAAAATGAGCAGGACACTGGACTTGGAGGCCAAAGATTTGGATATAAATCTTGGCTTCATCAGCTATTATCCTTGTCACCTTAGGTAAGTCTCTTTCCTTTTCATGAGTCTCAGTTTCCTCCTCTGTAAAATGAAAGGGTTGAACTAGATGGCTTCTGAGATCCTCCCAGGTCTAGATGTAAGGTTCTAAGGTCCTATGGCTAGAAGGCCTTTAAGATCCCTTCCAGCTCCTGTCTATGTAGACAGGAGTCTTTGCCTGCCTAAGCAATGGCAGAAGAGAAGGCCTGTATGGCCTTAGAACTTCATGGAGTAGCAGGATGTGGACCGACTCATGGGATGCCCCAATGCTGACAGTCTCTCTAGGGCAGACTGTCCTCAAGGGCAGAGCTGGCACCAAGGGGAGGGCAGGAGGGAACCAAAACAAAAGAGTCAGCAAAGAGGTTCCCTAAAGGGGAAGGGCATGAAGGAGAGGGGGTCAGGCCAGGAAGCACTGGCACCCAAGGGAAGATGGCAGCCAGGGTCTTCACGCTGCCTTGAAGACATCATCTGAATTTCGCTTCCCTCATTATTTGCTTTTTTCAGAGTTTATTTGTAGAGGACATTGAGAAGCCGGACTGAGAACTGAAGCAAGGTCTTGGGACTCTGAGCTTTTCAGTCAAGTCAGCAAACATCTCTGTGCCCAGCCCTGTGCCCAGCACTGGTTAGCCCCATTCCATTCAATAGCAGATAGAAGTTCGATGTGTTTCCTGGGTCCTCTCACCCTCGAGAGGATCCCCAGACAAAGGTGGCCGACACACAGCCACTCGCCACACGACTCGGGCGCCCTTCTTCCAGGGTTGTTCCACAGCCCTCCTGAAGGTCCTGGGGAGTCGCCAGGCAGCCGTACACCCGGAGGCCAGGTTTCGCCAGAATGTCTTCAGCTTCCTGAGCTGGCAGAGACCGCGTCCTCCTCTGCATGTGAGCAGAGAGCAGACAATGAGCGCACAGCATTGGAAGTGCTCCGTCTTAGCAGGCAGGAACCACCTGGAGGGACATCCTGGAGGAGACGAGCCCGGCGGGCCCCAGAAACAATAGCCCCGTAAGAGCCCTCCACAAAATTCTGAGATTTCTTCAGCAGAATCAGAAAGAGAAGGGAGCCTCGAGGCCACGAGATTCTCCCTCTAGACTTTGAGGGACTTGGGACACCGAGTCCAACCTTCTCGTTCTCCAGATGAGGAAGAGGAAGCCCAGAGAGAAGATGGGATCAGATGGGGGAGCTGGAAGGGAATCTGGGAGAGCATCTAATCTGAGCCCTTCAATTTACACAGGAGCAACTGGAGGCTCAGAGAGGCCTGGTGACTTCTACCAGGTCATATGGGTGGACAGTGGCCAAAGTAGGATCTGAACCAGGGCCCGGAGCCAATTGCCCTTGACTTGAAAAGAGGCATTATTTCAGAAGAAAGTATGAACCATTATAAATATACATGCGTGCATAAATATACAATCTGTGTGTATAGACACACATGTACATATATACAAATACATGCACATATATAAACATGTAATATATAGACCTAAATGGGTATGTTATACACACACCCAACATATGTGGGTTTCAAAGGCTTTTCAGAGCCACAGAAATAACTCAGAATCCTCTCCGGCTTCTTGATGTCCCATCAAGACAACAAAAGGAAACCGTCTGAAAAACACAAGACGTGAGAGTGATTGGAGGCCAAGGAAAAAGCCTTAACAGAAAATAATTCAATAATCGGTATCTTTAGTCATTTTGTTTTGAGCTATCAGAATATCATTTCCAGGTTTTGTGGTGATGAGAGAACAATAAGAGTCTTATTTTAACAACTTTAGTGTTAGCATGTGTAGGGGGCAGCAAGGTGGCTCAGTAGATGGAGAGCCAAGCCTCGCAGTAGGAGGTCCTGCATTCAAATCTGACCTCAGACACTTCCCAGCTGTGTGACTTTGGGCAAGTCACTTAACCCCAATTGCCTAGCCCTTACCGCTCTTTGGCCTTGGGACCAATACTTAGTCTTGCTTCTAATATGGAATGTAAAGGTTTAAAAGAAAGAAGCACACGGAGGCGTCTTCTCCCCTAGGATGTCCAGAGGGAGAGAGAATCTGCGCTCCTTGGCCAGCAGCACGGCGGTACAATTTGGCATTTTACCTCAGGAAGTGATAGGAACCTTTTAAGAAAACAGATGTGGAATGGCCAGGTAGGGCCAGGGCTGCCCATTCTTGTGGAGAAGCCCATCCCTGGCATAACTAGATTTTCCTGGAAGAGCAACGAAGATGCTGAAGGTATCCCGATGGACCGAGAACGTATAGTTGGCCACATGGTTGTGCCGAGTCCCCAGAACCTAAACTCCCACCTGCCATCAAAGCCATCAAAGATGAACAAATATTCGCCCAACAACGGTCATCTCTCATGAATCAAGAAGCTTCACAGAAGGACTTCAAAGAATCCAAATTTCAGGCGACCCAAAGGACAATGGAGAAAGCCATGGTGGCCTTCAGTGGGGGCTGACAAATGATCCCAGCACCCTCTGCTTCAGTCTCCTCAGCATCCAAATAGATTCATTTACTCAGTCAGAATGTGATAAGTGCCTACTGTGTGCAGGACAGTGTGCTGGGTGTCTGCCCTCAAGGAGTTTATGAGGGAAGAGGAGGAACCAACACATGCCCATCCAATAATAACCATTAGAAGGGAAGTAACTGGGTGTCATCTCACTGGATCTTCACCATTCTGTAGGTAGGAGTCATCACCCCCATTTTATAGGTGGAGAAGCAAACTAGGAAAGGGTAAGCGAGTTGACTAAAATCACAAAGGAAGAAGGGGTTGAGGCAGGATTTGAACTCAGGTCTTCCTGACCCTAGATCCAATCTCCTAAGTGCTTGCACTCAGCTGCCTAAAAACATCCAACAATGGCCGAGTCATTCGGGAGGGGAAATCAAAGGGAAGGGGATGGGGAGGTCTTCTTCGGAAAGCAGCATCTGTGGAAAGGAAGGGTTCGAAGAAGCAAAGATGGGAGCAGAGGCTGTTACAGAAGTGGAGGTCAGCCATGGAGCTGGGATGCGGACTGTAGACTACAGGGACTAGCGAGAAGGCCATTTTGACAGGAATGTAAAATGCCTGAAAGGGAATAAAGTGCTCTTGGCTCAAAAAGAGAGGCTGGAGCCAGCTTGTCAAGAATCTGCTGCCAAAAGCCTGTTGATGGTGCCTTCCTAATGCATCTCCCATATGGCCCCTTTTCTCCTCTGCCTGACATTGCCACTGGCCTGCTTCAATCATTCGGCACCTCATGACTGCACTAATGAAATAGCCTATCAGTCAATAGACATTTATTAAGCACCTACTGCATGCCAGGCACTGTCCTGAGAGCTGAGGAGAGAAAACAAAACAAAACAAAACAAAAAAAGGAAAAGAAAGTCCTTGCCTTAAAGGAGTTTATGGTCTAATGGAGGAGACAAGTCAACAAATACAAACAAAGTATGTGCAGGATGAATAGGAAATAATTGGAGGCAGCTGGGTAGCTCAGTAGATGGAGAGCCAAGCCAAGAGACTGGAGGTCCTGGGTTCAAATCTGACCTCAGATACTTCCTAGCTGGGTGACCCTGGGCAAGTCACTTAACCCACATTGCCTAGGCTTACTGTTCTTCTGCCTGGGAATCAATTCACTGTATTAATTCTAAGATGGAAGGTGATGAGGGTTTTTTTTAAAAAAGGAAACAATTAGCAGAAGAAAGGCACTCAAATTAGGAAGCATGGAGGAGACTTCTTTTTAAAGGGGGGATTTCAGTTGGGACTTCAAGGAATCCAGGGAGGTCCGTAATGGGAGGAGAAGAGGGAGAGTGTTTTAGGCTTGGAAGATGAGCAGAGAGAATGCCTAGAGTCAAGAGATGGAAAGTCTTCTTGGTAGAACATCCAGGAGGGTGACACTAGATTGTGTCCAAGAATAAGGTGGAAGAAGGCTGCAAAGGGAGGTGGGGCAGGTTTATAAAGGACTTTGAACGCCGATCTCTAGGGTACATCCTTGCTCTTGGAGTCCATAGAGAGCCACCAGCCTCTTCACTGGGGAGGGCTGGGTGACGTGTTTGGGCCTGAGGTTTAGGATAATCACTTTGGGGGCTCAATGGAGGCTAGACTGGATGGGGAGAGCCCGGAGGCAGGCAGACCCAGCAGCTGCTATTGCACTGGTCCAGGAGGGAGGCGATGAGGGCCTGTGCTAGAGGGATGCTCATATCTGAGATCAGAGGACTCAGAGGGGGAGTGTATGTGAGGGCTGTCCCTGCGGTGGAATCAGCAGGTTTGGGGCACCCTACTGGGCAGGGCAGGTGCAGTAAGAGAGTGAGGAATCCAGGATGACCCCTAGGTAGATCCTCAGGGCCTGGGGGGATGGTGTTGCCCTCTACAATAATAGGGAGAATGGGAGGGAGACAGGTTTAGGGGGAAAGATCCTGAGTTCCCTTGTTTGGGTTGTCATCTGCGTAGCCCTGATAAGTGAATTCATGGGAGCCAATGAGGTCAGAGAGAAAACAGAGAGAGAAACATTGAGGTGTGATTCCTCCCTCCATTACCATTTATTCTATCAGTCTGTTATTTAGTAAGTCTCAGAGTGGCCCGAGGGTCAAAAAATGGAAGGGATTCACACAGGGTTGACTAGCTAATTAGTTTGGGGCACGGATTTTGAACCCAGGTCTTCCTGACTGCAGTCCTGACACTTCTTCATCAGGCTAAATTACCTCTGTGAACTGTTGTAAGCAACAACTTCACCTTTGCGTGGTAAACCCGGGGAGGGATATAAAACATCTCATTTAGGGAAGTGAGATGGAGGAGAGTCAGTACTAGAAAGATTTCCAGAGTAACCGCCGCTCTATATTGTGCAGATGAACTGTCACTCCCCACCCTCCCTTTTTGTCCTCTTTCCATTAGGGAATCACTAGTTCTAGGACTGCTCGCTTCATACCCCCACCTTGGCCAAGAAAAGGGAAAAAGGGAAGGCAATAGCCAAGAGCCTCCTTCAAATACCAACGTAGTTAGAAGCGACTCTTCCAAGCTCCATGGACGCTGCTCACTCAGTACCTAGAGTGAGCTCCTTATAAATATTCTCTCTAGGGGGCAGTTGGGTAGCTCAGTGGATTGAGAGCCAGGCCTAGAGACGGGAGGTCCTAGGTTCAAATCCGGCCTCAGACACTTCCCAGCTGTGTGACCCTGGGCAAGTCACTTGACCCTCAATGCCTACCCTTACCACTCTTCCACCTATAAGTCAATACACAGAAGTTAAGGGTTTAAAATAAAAAAAAAAAATTTAAAAAAAAAAAAATAAATATTCTCTCTAGGCAGTAAGAATTTGGTTGTGTGCATACATATATGCATATCTACATACATGCATGCATATCTACATACATGCATGCATACATACATGTATGCATGCATATATACATATAGACACACATCTCTCTATATAAAATCTCTGAGCTCCCAGGAAACCAACTACTAGTTTCAAAAACAAACCCCCAAAGGACTGCGATTTTCAATCTAGATCAGGGGTTCCCAAACTTCTTTGGCCTACGGACCCCTTTCCAGAAAAAATATTACTTAGCTCCCCCTGTCACATACTATCACCGCCCCCTTACAGTTATTCACCGCCCCCAAATGTGCCTATGGCCATCACCGACCCCCTGGATCACTGCAGCACCCACCAGGGGGCGGTGGCGCCCACTTTGGGAATCTCTGATCTAGATCCTCTCTGTCACTCCCTGCTGCCCCGCTCCTTGGGATTTGAACAATGACATGAATACATTAGCAATGTAAAGGTTAGCCATATTTATTGAACACAGTAATGAGCTCTTGAAAGAAAAAAGTAAATACAAATCAACTTTGAAGAATTCGGGATGTGTCCTTCTGAGAAGTAGGCATGTACATGCCTTGAGGGAGGGACTAGGCATGAGAGAAATGGAGAATCATTGCCTTTCATCTTTCCTTCTTGATGGTTTTTGGCAAAGTAAAATCTGCCCAGACACACCTCACAATGGTTCTTGCACCAGTGACCCCATCACTGAAACCCCTTCCCAGCCTTTTAGCCTCCCGCCTCCCCAGTTTCCTTCTTACCAGTCCATATGGCTTCCCCACAATATCATGTCATTTCTTCTGCCCCAAATCCCTTTGGCTGGGTGAATGGATCTATGGGTCACATTGATCCCCTTTGCCAGTCCCCAGCTTAGGGGAAGTATTGAGTAGGGAGGAACTCCGGAACCAGAGACACCCATCTCCAGTGGCCTGATTGCCTTCCTCTTGGTGGTGACAGGTTAGCAGGGCACCAACTGTGTAGGATTTGCTATAGCTTGACATAGCCTGGCATTGCTTTTGAGAATGCATGCTCATCTCTTTTCAATAGGGCTTATCAAGAACATTCTCTTTTTCCCTCTAATAACTATTCCCTTTTAGTATTCTAGATCATCCCTATAATCAGAATTCAAGATTTTCAGAGGTGGAAAGGGACCTTAAAGATTAACCAGTCCAACTCCTTCATTTTTTCCTAATTCTTAGGCTTACTTTATATACACAGAACCCCACAAGGAGCAATGGAAGATCTTCACAAACCCCAGGGTTCCTTCTTAAAAAATCACACCCTCAAATCTGCTTTCCTGAGGCTATGAAGTAGAGTGAATAAAGTACTTAATTTAGGTTTAGGGCATCCTAGAGTTCAAACTCTTGCTCTAGCTTGGACTAGACCAGTTCACCATGGGCAAGTCACTAGCTGCCCGAGGGAGTGAGTCAAGATCTCTGGGAACTTTGGATAGTATCAGGGGAATTTGATCCAATAAGTCAGTCCAGCAGTGAAGCATCCAAGTAATAGAGGTCAGGAGAATTCCCAAGAGGCAGATCCTTGTGCTTTTATCAGAATAAAAAAATGGGACAGGTCAGTGAGCCCAAAAGGAGGGATAACCCCTCCTCCCCACTGACCACTTTATTGGAGATAACACATTTAATCAGGAGCAGAGAGGTACACATTGAGAACAAACTTAAACACAGGAAATAGAGGAAGAGAGTCATCCAATGGAGGGAAAAGATCAGGGAGTTCAACTCCTCATACCAGATAAAAATGCAGGTTGTGGACTTGAGAAATAATTGCTAGTAGCCAGGCGTTGTGAATATCTGCTTTGGCCATTTATCTTGTCTATAGGTTCACCAATCTCCCTTTGTATCTTATGTTTGAGAATATTCTGCACAGACATTGTTATATTCTTGGAAAGTGAGCCGCTAGTTTAGAGGAATGTTTGGTATACCACTTTAGTAAATATGCCCTTTGCTGAAACCTAATTATTGTTTATTGGCTGATTGAGATGGGAAATACACTGGTGGGGGCTCATGAGTCACAACTCTAGAGACTCAGCACCTGAAAGATTATTTCTAGAATTCTAAGTTAATTAATAATAGCTGCATCTTTTATGGCCCCAAATTATGAATTAGGGCGCATGTTGGGTAAGTGGCCTGATTTTTTTTCAGTAGAGAAGAGGAGCATTTTAATATGAACTTAAACATTAACAAACATGAATATTTTGATATATCAAGAGCAGAAAGTAAATACGAAACTAAACTTCTATTATGCACATTTTTCCTTTTTTAAGTTTATATTCATCTTAACATGGTAACAATATTATTTTCTCCTAAACTTCCTTCCATCATCTTCCATGCATTTTCAAAAGTTTTATGACTATTTTTCTTCTTTTTTGTGCATCGTTATCACTACCTATCCATTTCCCCCCTTATTTAATCTCTCCAGCTCCACTGAATTGTTCCCTTTTAATGAGTAAATATAGTCCAACAAAAGAAATAAATACACTGGTCTCACCTCTTCCTGAACCCCTTCTCCATTCCCTTGTGGCCCTGAGAAGGCTGAGAAGCATGCTTGCTTGTCAGTGTTCTGACATTGTGTCTGATAATTGCATTAATGAGAGATCTTGAGTTTTTCATAGATGTTTCCCATTACATTTTTAATGGCATTGAATATACTTCTGATTCTACCCACTTCACTCTGCATCAGTTCCTATAGAAAACTACCCCCAGATTTCCCAGATTCCATCTTTTTTTCTCATTTCTGATGATATAATAACAGTTCATATTTTTTCTAGTTCTTTGCCAGAAGAAGAATTTTTTCCCAGAAATATTTTTGTGCTGCTGGTTCCTCTTCTTCTTTCTTTAACTTTTTAGGGGTGTTCATCCTAGTAGTGGTGTTGCTGACTCGAAGTGGGGAGAACTCAGAGACTTTTAGAGGAGCTTTTCTACTTGCTTTCCACAATGATCAGCCCAATTCACATAACCCTGCATCAGTGCGCCTGCCTTGCACACTTCCTGCCAACAATTTCCACGTGCCTCTTTTGTCTTCTTTTTTTACTTTTCCCTTTTGTCAATTTGGTAGGCATGAGAGAACATTAGTACCACTCCATTTCTCTTATTATCAGTGAATTGAAGTGTTTTTTGGTTTTTATATGGTTGTTCATAGCTTCTGTTTCTTTTAAGAAGTGTCTCTTCCAATCCTTTGACCATTTTTCTCGTGGGGAATAGTTCTTGTTCTCATTTTCATCACTTCACCAGATACCTTTGATATCACTGCAAGATCAGATAGATGTCCCCCCTACCCCATTTTCCCCCTTGTAATTCTAACAACATTGTTTTTACTTTTCTAAAAGCTTTGAACATTTTTTTCACAATCAAAATCATCTCTTTCCATTTTTATGTCCCTTGTTTTGTCAGGAATTCTTTTATTCTGTGGTTGTGAAAGATGGATTCTTTCCTTTTCTTCTCATTTGTGCATAATGTGAACAGAACGATGGCATTGGGCATGGAGTCAGGAAGACCCGAGCTCCCATCCAGCCTCAGACACTTACTAGCTAGGTGACTGTGGGCAAGTCACTTAATCTCTGTCCGTTTCCTCACATGTAAAATAATAATAGCACTTGGATTCCAGGTGTTCGAAGGATTGAAGGAGATAATATTTGACAAGATCTTAACACAGTGCCTGGCACAGAGTAAACTCTCGATAAATGTTAGCTATTATTATTCAGTTCGTGTGTCCATTGGAGTTCATTGGTGTAAAATATGGCGTGAAAAACATTTCTCAAAACCTAATTTCTTCTAGGCTTCTTTGAGAGCTCCCATTCTAGTAGGAGGAGACGATGGAACTGGATTAATGATCGCCAGCAGAGGGACTCTAGATTGAGTCCCAGGTATGGTGAGGTGGTCCGTAGGGTAGACAATTGGAGGAATCCTTCCGGAAGTATCCCTAGTAATGATTTGAATATTGTATCAGGGAAAGAGGTAGAAGGAGGAGTGTCTAGGGAGAAGGTGGGGAAGGGGACAAAGCAAACTCATTAGAGGAGTATGGCTGGTATGATTGGAATGTTGGCCGTGGTCTGATGTGGGGCTGACCAGATATCATAGGCTAGGTCAGTTTGCATTCACCAATCAGGACAGCCTGGCTTGAGAGTTCTAAAGCCATCCCTGTGGCACCTTCTCTGGAGGGCAGGGCTGGATGGTCTTAAGCTATGAGTAAGGAAGTGCAAGCTGGCCTGAATGGTTCACCAGATGGGATGCGATGGGTGGATGGATTGATGTGTAAAATGGGAACAAATAATTCTCTCAGCAGCCACCTTTAGGGTTATGGTGAAGTCCTAGCAATAATGTAGATGAAAAAGTGACTGTGTGAACCCTGAAACGGTATCCCAAAACCAATTGTTGTTTTTTTATTCCAAAAATGTTCCTTCTTTCCAAAGTTCAGTGGCATGAGCTGCCTCGGAAGGGAGTCAGATTCTCCCCACACGGAGCCTTCCCATGTGAAATCTTCAAAGAAGACTTCAGTGATGACTTCTTGGGCTTATTAAAGGGAAGCGAGTTTGGCTTAAGCAGCCTCTGCTCTCCCCATCAGTTCTGAAAGTCTGAATTCTGTGGCTTTGGTGGAGAATCAAGAAAGTAGTAAATGATTACTTCCAGCGATGAAGAGCTCCTCCGGGAGACGGCTGGTGGAAGACCGAGGACGGAACCCCAGTTCCATGTTAGTCTTTATGTTAGCCGAGTCACCTTTAACAGAAGGAGGCTGTACTAGGTGGCCTCTCACTTCCTCTCCGCCTCGAAGGTGATCATCCTGAGACTCACATGGTCGCTTAGCCCAACGCAGTAGGGAATGTTGCCTTCTCTCGACTCCCAAATGTGCCTCGCAGGAACTTCCTTCCAGGCCTTGCTCCAGTTCTTCCTTCAGGAACTTTCCACCCTATGTGGAAGCCCTCCGACATCACACGAGAGCCCTTTCGGTATCTGAACACAGCTCCTCCGTCCCCGCATTGGTTGTTGGAGGGATTTTTCTGGCATTTGAAGGGCCGGATGGAGGAGCGAGAAGAGGGCAGCTCTCTGTTTATCAGGAAGGAGAGCCGGGGGCTGGGGATGGCAGCGGCAGGGCAGACGGGGGAGGGTCTGAGCTGGCCTCCAGTGGTGCCGGGTCATCCTTTCATCTTTCCGAGGGTCACGCAAACAGGTCAGAGCCACAGCCCAGGGCTCTGGTCAGGGTCAGATGGCATGTCGGAGAGCGCAATCACTTGTCTTTAAAAGAAACAAGTTAACTCTGCGGTGGAATTTCGGCCCCCCTCCCCCGGGGCAGCCAGGTTCTGAACGTTTCCATCCTTTTCTTTTCCTTTCAAAATTGTTGTGTTTGTGCTTTGAAAGAATTAGTCCCGGCATTTGCCCAGAACCATCCGTCACCCTCCACCATGGCCAGAGGAAACACAACCCAAATAGGCAAAGCCCACGTGCAGCTCCTCCTGCATCTGAGGTCCACTCATGTCTGCCGAGGTCCTCGACGGTCCCTCCACGGCACAGAGTTTGGAAGTCTTTGAATTTCATTTTTCCTTCGTAAAATCAAGTCAGCCTTTTGTTGTTCCTTCTCTTAACCAGGGGGCACCCGACGGAACCGGAATCTGAGCTCGGCCCTCCAACAGCTGCGTGGCGTGAAGGCCGATGGCCTCCGCCCGGCCAAATCGGAAGGCCACCTGCAGCCGTCAGTGCCTTTCAGTCTGTGTGATTTATACTCACTCATACATGTAAAACTCGGTGGAATTGCACATTGGCTAAAGGGGTGTGGGGGAGAGGGAAAGAACATGGAACATGGAACTCGGGGAAAATATTCAAAATAAAAACTTAAAAAAGAATAATACCAAGAACAGCCGTAGCAATAACAACGGTAATGACGGCCAGCATTGACAAGGAGGATCTCATTTGATCCTCACATCCTGGGAAGGAGCTGCTACCATGATCCCCATTTGACAGATGAGGAAACTGAGGCACAGGAAGATTCAATGATTCCCTCTCTCTGACCTCCCACGAATTTGTCTTCCTTTTTTGCACTTTCTTTGAATGTGCATGATGAGCTCTAAGCGGAACCAAGTGGTCCAGTGATGTTCCCAGTACCCAGGGGAGGGGCTTAAATCCTGGTCTTGCCAATGCTGAGGCTGGCTAGACGTCTAACCACCATGCCACAGGGCCCCTCTCAAATCTCAGAAGCACCAATATGGCGGCTGTGTGGATGACAGATGGGAGAGGAGAGAGACTAGAGGCAGAGAGACCAATGAAGAGCTTATTGCTACGGTCGAGGGACAAGGAAGACGAGGGCCCGTGTTCAAGTGACGTGATAGGTGAGCAGAGAGAAGGGAGCATCTTGGTGAGACATCCAGGAGCTGGGAACGACTGATTGAGTTTCCATAGTAGCAGCGGAGCTAGCCAGACCCAGGAGGGTCTCCCTCCTCCAGCCGCCTCCCGGAGACTCTCTCTTCTTGGCAGATGCCCGGCCACCATCTTTTGGGGGCCCTCCTTTTCTGAGGCTCCCGCATTCTCCTTCCCAAGTTAGCCTGGATGTGTCTACTTTGTCCACGCTGGCTGCCATCCTCCCTCTTCTCTTTATTCCTTGTTGGCTTCCTCATTTAAAGTGAAGGAGCGTGATGCGCCATGATGCCATCTGGTGCACGTGATTCAGTGCCATGCCAGTTCCCTGTTTCATTCATCCTATTGGCATCCCCAGTGCCTGGCACAGTCCGTGGCAAGGAGGAGTCATTTATTGATTGATTAGATTGATAATTGACTCAGGCATCAACGGATTGGTTAAAGGGAGCCGCAGGGGCTGGTTGACTGAGCTCACAGACATGGATGGGTTTAGGCATGCCCTGTTGCAGCGAGCCCACAGAGCCGTGAGGGATGGGAGAAGGGGGCCATTGGCTGATGGGGGGGCTGGCAAGAACCCCTGGGGGACCCGCTGCCCACCCCTGCTGTGGGACTCTGTGGAGGGTCCAGGATGGGGCTGGAGGTCAGCCTGGTGAAGCACGTGAGGAATGAGAGCCCCTGCCCTGAGCAGCAGAGCTTGGAGCCCCTCTACATTCCTCTGGGGGCCGGGGCTCTAGTAAAGGAGGGAAGGGTCACTGCGGGGACCCCACGCCAGGCTAACCCAGCGCATGCCCCTGCTTGTCCCTGGCCCCGAGGGATGCCGCGTGCCCAGCGGTTGTCCCATCCCTCCTCCCCAGAGAGGCAGGAAGCCATGGTGGCTTTTCCAGGCCTCCCCCTTCGTTATTGTTGTCCACTGGCCGGCTGAGAAGCGGCGCCTCGTCCTGGCCCAGGCTAATGCTTCCATCTCGGGCACGTCTTTCCGTTTCACAGGGAAGGGAATGGCTGGGCCACGGCAGCTTCATCTGTGGGGCCAGTGAGAGGAGGGTCGGACGGCAGTGAACGAATGGAGCCAATGAAGGGGTGAAGAAGCATTTCTGATGAGGTGCCAGGGGCTCCGAGGTTAAAAAAGGGGACAGGGAGGCAGGAGGAGTGCTTTCATGTACCAGTGATTCCCAAAGTGGGCACCACCGCCCCCTGGTGGGTGCTGCAGTGATCCAGGGAGGCGGTGATGGCCACAGGTGCATTTATCTTTCCTATTAATTGCTATTAAAATTTTAAAAAAATTAATTTCCAGGGGGCTAAGGAATATTTTTTCCTGGAAAGGAGGCAGCAGGCCAAAAAAGTTTGGGAACCACTGAGACAGTCATGAGGGACGAAGAGGATGAGAGAGGCAGCAGCAGCAGAGATGCTGCTGCTCAAGATGACATTTGGCAGCTGGGCATAAAAAATGGAGAGCCAGCCCAGTCTCCACCCGGAGAAATTCCTCCTCTGGCATATGTTGGCTGGGAGATTAAGAGACTTGTTGGGGATCACAGAGCTAGGTACCAGTATAGATGGGATTTGGAAGGCAGGACTTCCTGGCTTCAAGTCTCACCCAGCCCACTGCACCACACTGCTCAACATGGGGCACTGATACCACTTGCTTCCTGCAAAGTGTTCCCAGGCATTTTCATTCCAGTGGGTATTTGGAGGGTTCCAGTCTTGGAAAGGTTAGTTGGGTGAGCTTCCCCACCTCCTTAGTACAGAGAGCCATAGATTTAGATGAGATGATCATAGATTTAGGACAGATTTGGACCTTGGAGACTCTTCAGAATTCACCAAGACCAACCCAATCCTTTTCTAAACCCTTATCTTCCATCTTAGAATCCATGGTTCCAAGACAAGAACTGTGGTCAAGGCTAGGAAATGGGAATTAAGTGACTTGGTCAGAGTCGCACAACTCTGAAGTATCTGAGGCTAGATTTGAACCGAGCATCTCTGATCCCTAGGACTGACTCTCTACCCAGTTATAAATAGAATTTGGTACCCTTGGACTTCATTTCCCAGCATCCCTTTCCTCTTTCATCCTCACGTTGCCTCTTTACGTTTTGGTGATAAAAGGTTCTGTAACTGCGCCTTCTCTCTCTCTCTCCTCCCACTTCTCGAGATCGGGCCTCCTTTTGCTCAGGCTGTCACTTTCCTTTACTTTGAGTTATTATTAACAAATCTTATAAAAATATAATACTTGGAGTAGTGGATATTGATTTTTAATCTTATGCAGTGAACTACTTAGCTGCCCCCTCCAACTTCATACTTTTATAGAAGGGGTGTCTGAGGACTCAGGTAGGGAAATACAAATGATCAGAAGTAGAACCAGATGTAAGCCAATGTCTTTCCAGCTATCTTTCCATTGCATCAAGCTAGTCACATAGCCATAGAATGTCACTCAGTTCAGAGAGACAGGGATAAACTCCCCCAGCCTCAGTTTCCTCATTTGTAAATCTCACAAAATCTCACAGGGTTAAATGGAAGATCAAATGAGATAATATCTGTAAAATGTTTCATAATCCTTAGAGAAATGTCAGCCATTATGACCACCTTGAAGTCAAGGGCTATAGTGAATGCCTTGGATCTCCCAGAGGACCAAACAGTAGTGCCTGAAACATGCTTGACACTCGAGAAGTGACTGTTTATTGGTGGATGGAGAGGAGTTGGGGTCTCTGCAGTGAAGTCTTTGCTTTGTGCCTTCCAAGGTCTATTACTCACCAATGGGTTGCCATAACTAAATATAGATCCAGAGAGATTTAGCAATTTCACAAAAAGCTCAGACCATGAAAAATCAAATCTATATTTAGTTAGTTCTGGTCATATTCTTTCAATATTTATGGGAAGATGGGAAATTCTGAAAAGAAAGGCTACTTCGGTGGTGCTGATGAGAGTCCTTTCCATGCTAAAGGGGTCTGGCAATTTGTACATGGAAATGATTGAAGAGAAGTCACGAAGAGTGTACACTAAACAATTGTTACAGCAAAACCAGCTTCTCTGACCTCAGGATCTTCTTCTGCTAATCTGCCCTGGATAATGTTGACAGATTTTCTTCTCAAACATACTTTGGATCATGCCACTTCCCCTCTTAAGAAACTTCGCTGACTCTCCATTCCTTACCAAATAAAATCCAAACTCCTTAGCTTGACATGCAAGGCCCTCCAAAATCCACTCCCATTCCATTTTCCCAAAATGATCTCCCAGGAACACTCTGTACGAATTGTCTGCAGTGTATTTCCAATCACGATCTCTCTACCACCAGAAACAAAGGATATCATGCAGGAAATGTAAAATGGGAAGAGGAGATGGAGAAGCTATGAAGGGAGAATAAGAGGTCAAGAAAGGTAGCTGGAAACATTAAAGAATCTCTTTATGGGAGAATCACTGAGTAAGCATTAAGAACCTCCTCTGTATCAGACTTGGTGCTCCATAAACACTAAGGAGACAGAGACCAGAATCACACAGAATGAGAAGGGCTGGATTGGGTGGGATCCGCAATGGTGGAAGCCATGACTGCTTCCAATGAGAATGTGGATTCGCAGGATGGATGATGGTGATCAGAATGTGGAGTCCAGGTATTTCTCAGTTTTAGCAGGCTGTAAATGCTTGGGAGATGGATATTGTATTTTGCAAAGGTTATAGGAGTGTGTTTGTTTGTTTGTTTTTAAATCAGGCCTATAAAATCAGTGGTACAGTGAACTCCTAGATGAGGAAATCCCTTCACTGATACAAACCAATATCAGTGTTGCAACTTTATCTTTATTTATTTTAAATCCTTACCTTCCATCTTAGAATCAATCCTCTGGGGAAATGAGAATATAAACAATTTGTTGGGGTCACACCAGAGGGAGAACTTGAATCTGTGTCTTCCTGATTCGGAGGCCAGCTCATTCTCCACTATGCCAGGTTGCCTCCTAAGAAATGAGTACATCATCCCATTAGGGTATTCCTATACTATTAGTATTCTTAGAACACTTCACTTTAGCAAAGGAATCAGTTTCCTATCAATTAAATATCCACTATCAGAAGCAAAGTTTCATTTGGGAAAGGACTTTTTATTTTTTGTCTTTATAGTGAGGGTTGTGCCTCATGGGGTGCCTGTTACAGACTATTATGAGAATGTATGTGTGCTTTTTCCAAATTTGTCCCCAGTAGCAATTTCTACATTTGCTTGCTGACCACATATATTCCTTCCCCACGAACACCTCTCTGCATATTCCCTGGCCAGATGTATTCCCTACATGTCTCTACACTTCCCAATGATGACATGTATATTTGTAGGCAACTATCCACTTGGTTTATGGAGGGAAGGGAATGTCGTACAGCTGTTTCATCCAATGCCTTCCTTGAAATCTATTGTATCTTTTGGCTGACTAGTCAAGGTAAATAAACAGATTGGGGCTCGTATCAGCTTCCATGTCCTCATCTATAAAAGGGGAAATCATAGCATCTACTTCACAGGCTTGTTCTGAGGATGATCAGATAAGATAGCCTAGGTAGAACCCTTTGAGAACCCCATATTAATGCCTCTAGCACCAGTGGTAGTGGCGGCAGCGGCAGCAGCGGCTATGGTATGGAATGGACACGGATGCACAGAGGATCTTGAATAGAGGTGAATCCCATCTGAGGCAGCTGCTGTATAACCTGGAAGATGTCTCCAAAGGCTAATCATGGCATAAAGGGCAGTTGTCATACCCGAAGCCTCAGCAATTTCGATTGGAACAATAGAACAGCAACCTGTGCTAGGCTTATACCTGTTTATGGTCCAGCGTTCCTAGTCTGCTGTAATTGAATTTCACCATTCACCTGCCATATTTCAATAACATTCCCGGAATGGTGGATTTTGATTGGTTTGAGCTTGTCCTCCACATACCCAAACCTTGGCCTCTATGCTTTAACTGAGAGACTTCAAGAGTCTCTGAAATGAAAAATGCACCATTTTGCAGCCAGCCTGGTAATGAGCCTCTTGGAATTTAGTTCGCTTGGTCCCTAGATGCCTGGAGCCTGTAAACAAAGTCATTCCAGCTTGGTTGGATCTGCCTGAGCTTGTCCTTCAAGGGCAGAACCTTTTGGAAGCCAGAGTTGGCTCCAGGGAATCATCCAAGCATAGACAGCTCTTGAGAATCAGACTGCTTTTAGGACTCAAAGGCACATTGGGAATCACTGCTCTAGACCTGCCTCCATGATTTTTACAGGCTGAGGAACTGAGTCCCAGCCAGGGAAATAAGTTCCAAAGTCCCTGTAAAATGGAAGGGCTGGAACTAGAACCCAGGGCTCCGGACTTTCAGTTCAGATGCCTTTCCCATACCTACATTTCCAATTTCTACCTCCTGTCAAAGCAAGCTCAGCCATTCTTTGAGGTTCTCTTTCTTCTGGTTCTAGTCAGAAAGACAGTTGCAAAGAAAGAGATGAAGAAACAGAGTCCCAGAGAAAGTAAGAGAGACAGAGACACAGTGAGGCAGAGGCAGAGGCAGAAGAGAGAGGAAGAGAACCAGAGACAATCATAGATAGAACCAGCGAGAGAGAAAGTCAGAGACAAAGAGTAATAGAGACACAGAGCAAACAGAGCCAGAGGAGACATATGCACAGAGAAGCAGAAAACAGTCAAAGTTAATTCAATCCACCAGACAGAGCAGTGACTTATGAAGGCCCGGGAGGGTAAGGGATGACATCGAGCTGGGTGGAGGATGCAGAAGGCACTTGGGCTGAACCTTGAAGGAGGAGACAAAGTTGAAGAAGGAGGTTAGAGGTGGAGGAAATGGGCTCTTTGGATGACCTAGAGACAGCGCTGTTTGGAATCTGAAATCCTTCCCAGTCCACCTACTTTCCCAGGTTTATTGTCCATGACTTCTCTTCACCCATTTTAAGGTCCAGCCCAATTAACTTTGCAAGCTGGTGCTAGAAGGCACTTTATCTCTCAGCTCCTTACCTTTGACCAAGCTCTTCCCCCATGTTTAGAATGCCCTTCCTCCTCAGGGTGATCTCTAAGAATCCTGCATCTCCTTCCCTGCCCCCCCCCCCAAACCCTTACCTTCTGTCTTAGAATCCATTCTGTATATTGGTCCCAAGGCAGAGGAGTGGTACAGGGTAGACAGTAGGGTTTAAGTGACTTGTCCAGGGTCACACAGCCAGGATGTGTCTGAGGCCAGATTTGAATCCTGTGTCTAGACCTGGCTCTCAATCCACTGCTTCACCTCATTGCCCCTCCTCGCTTCCTTCTGAGCTCAGCTCCTGGGTCAGCCGCAACCTGCAGCCTTTCCCGATCCCTGCCAACTCTTAAGGCATTACTCTGTGCCCCAATGATCTTATATTTATTCATTTATATTTTCTATAGCTTTATGTAGCTACATATTGTCTCCCTTAATAGCAAGTCCAAGGGCAGGGCCTGGGCCATTTTTCTCCTTGGGCCCCCAGTGCCTCGCTCGGCACTGTGCTGTAGTGGGTGCTCAGTAAGCGTATACTTAGTAGGAACTTAATAAATGTCATTTGTTTGATGAATGAACGATGCCGCAGTCTTCTCGAGGGCAGGCATGGCGTTTTCCTTTCTATCTCTCTTTTTTTTTCATTTTAACTTTATTTTCCCAGACTTTTGTCCACTGTCTTGCACTTAGTAGGTATTCATTGACTGACTGATCACACCAAGAAAGTAAGAAACGGGGACCCTTTTATCCGCCCTCAGTGCCACGCATTTAAAATTGATCCATTTCATTCGGCCATAGTGGGCTTTTCCCAACACGCTCCCGGGTAACCCTCCCCTTTACAATGTACAGTGTGCCTCACCTTCCCCCAAAGTTCCTTACTCGTTACTAGGACTATGGGATGTGCCCTTTGTGACAGGAACACCGGCCGGCTTTGGCGCCGGCCTTGGGGACTTCACGTACCCTGCTGAGGGGAAGGTGCCGTCTTAGGGCTCTTCCTTGTCCATGTCGCTTTGTCTTTGTCTTCCCGTGTTTCTCTGAATTCTTCCTATTTTCATTCCTTAGAGCAAAAGGGATATTTTTTTAATTTTTTTTTTAATTTTTAACCCTTATACTTCGGTGTATTGTCTCATAAGTAGAAGATTGGTAAGGGTGGGCAATGGGGGTCAAGTGACTTGCCCAGGGTCACCCAGCTGGGAAGTGGCTGAGGCCGGATTTGAACCCAGGACCTCCTGTCTCTAGGCCTGCCTCTCACTCCACTGAGCTACCCAGCTGCCCCCTAAAAGGGATATTTTTAAAGACTCAAAGGACCCTGAAGCCTCGGGTGCTCGGGCCATCATCCAGCGACCAAGGGGCCACGGCGAGCCGCCGCTGCCATGGCTGACTCTGAGAGAAGCTTCTCGACCCCCAGGTCGCCTCCTGTGACCGTCTTCATAGCCAGGTCTGGGAGATCAGGGGCTCGTGACGGGGCTTTTCGTGTTTGAGGGGTTCCCCGCAGGACAATTCTCAAACCTTCTCTTTCTGGGTTTCACGGCCCGATTCCTATGCCAGCCCCCAGGAGGAGACACGTCTGAAGACTATGGTGCGGGCACCAGCCGCCTGCCATCGGCACCTCACCTGAGTGAAGCAGAGCCCCGTGGGAAGGGGGAAGGCAGCCCACTGGGGTTCCCATCGCACAGGGCTTGAACAAAGGAGACCGTCCATACCATCCTGGTCCCATCAAGGACTGGACTTCTAGTCTCCTGCAGAGGGATCTTACCAGACCCAACGAGGCGAGACAGCAGCTTGGGGAAGCCAAAGAGGGGGGAGATATTGGAAAGCGATAATGTCAGAGTCTCTGACACCCCAAGGCATTCTGGGTAAAGGGCAATTCAAAGTCTGTAATTGAAAATAAGACGTGGAAGTCTTCTCACACCGTCTGGGTAAATGTCAGCTCCCGCCGAGTCCCTTCTTGCGGGCTGCCCGGCCATCACACTCCTGAGCTTGCAGCAGCTTCAGAATCCTAATCGTGACAGCAAAAAGCCTCAGAGTATATCGATCTTCGTCAGAGGCCAGAGAGAGGTCCGAAGGAGGCATCGCTTCTGGGGGCTGCGGCCTCTCCCCAAACCCCAGCCCAAGACAAACGAGCTTGTAGGGGAAAGGCGTATTGACTGAAATGGCGCCGTGTGTGCGTGCGTGTGTGTGTGTGCGTGCGCGTGTGTGTGAGAGAGGGAGAGTGAGTGTGTGCACATTTGTGCAGGGCAGAGGATAAGAGGAGGAGGTCATAGGAAGTTTTGGACCTGGAGTCAAGAAGACGTACCTGTCCAAATCCTTCCTCCGTGGTTCTGAGCTGGACATGTGGGTCCCCAAGGACTCCTCCTTCCTGGCCAGATATCCTTGAGCAGTGGATCCCTTTGACTCCCCCTTGGGCTGGTTTTTCATGTCCAAAACCAGAATGGTGACGCCGCAGCGTCCACCCTCCCTCCTGGACGTGACGAGGAGCCAGTGAGCTGAAACATGTAAGAACTGGGCAAACTTTGAAAAGTGCCAAAGACATTGGGCTGGTTATGGCTTGAGCTTGCCAAAGTTTTACCCATCCAGCCCTGCAAGGAAAACCACTCTTCCTGTGGCCCCCAAGGAAACACCGCCAGGGGAGGCAACGATGACCGGGATGATGTTGACACAACTCAAGAAGAGAGATGAGAAATTGGACCTGCCCATTTGGCAGCATCACCTCCATCCTGCCAATCAATCACGGCTGCTTAAGAGTGACCAGAAGCAGCTAAGCAGTTCGGTGGATTGAGAGTCAGACCTAGAGCCACGGTTAAAATCTGGCCGTAGGCACTTCCTAGCTGGGTGACCCTGGATAAGTCACTTACCCCCACTGCCCAGCCCTTACCTCTCTTCTGTGTTGGAGCCAATACACAGTATTGACTCTAAGATGGGAGGTGAGGACTTTAAAAAAAAAAAAAAAGTGATCAGGACACTTCCATCCCAGCACTGTGGCCTTAGAGAAATCATTGGAACTCTCTGAGCCTCAGATCATGCATCTGTCAAAGGAGGACAGTAGCATTCATTGTATCTTCCTTCCAGGTTGTGAGAAAAGTCCTTTTTAAACTTAAAAAATAATAATGAAAGGGGCAGCTGGATAGCTCAGTGGATGGAGAATCAGGCCTAGAGACGGGAGGTCCTAGGTTCAAATCCAGCCTCAGACACTTCCCAGCTGTGTGACCCTGGGCAAGTCACTTGACCCCCATGGCCCACCCTTACCACTCTTCCGCCTAGGAGCCAATACACAGAAGTTAAGGGTTTAAAAAAATAATAATAATGAGAACAAATTGTCTTCTCATCCTTTGGGTACAAGGAGGGGATCAGCAATAGATATCGGGAATTCCTTCTGAGCACAGAATTAAGGGCAGGTCAGGCTGCCCTAAACAGACACTGCCTTCTTCCCCCCCATCCTCCCCAAGAAATTTATTGCCAAGGCTGTTTCCAATAGGAGTGTGTAGCCTGTCTTCGGTGACTGATAACAGAGGCAGCCTGGGCTCCTTTTCTGATGGTCTCCAGTTCATTCTGCCTTTAGTGATCTTACTTTCCATTAGTTTATAGTTCTGGCAATAGGCTGCCCCTGATAGAGACGAAAACCCTAAAGTGAGATCTTTTTATAAAGGAAAAAAGCCCACAGATGCACGATGAAAATGAACACTTATTCTGTGTGCTACATGGGAGGCAAATACAGGACTCTGTCCTAAATCTGATAAGTACGTGGGTTGTTGTTTTATTTTTATTTTTTTATTTTTTATGAAAAGACAGATACAGGGAGAAAATATGGTCTAACTACAGAGCAATTGTATGTATTAATTCATTCATTCATTTGATTTTTCAAAGAAGCTGTATTAGTGCCTTTGCTTTATTTTTAAGTCATTTTTGTATGTAATGCCTCAACCTTATTCCTCCCCTCCCAAGGCCCTAATTAATCCATACTTATAACAGGAAAACCTAAGAAGTCAAACCAGGTGGCCCCAGTGCATGAGTCTGACAGTGTGTGCCAGAGTTCACGCTTGTAGTCTACCATCTTTCTCAAGAAAGGGGGAAGATGTGGAATTATGCCCAAAGGGCTTTAAAAGCCTCCTTGCCCTTTGATCTGGCAATACCACTCCTGGGTTTGTACTCCAAAGAGATAATAATGAAAAACGTTTGTACAAAAATATTCAGAGCCGCAGTCTTTGTGGTGGCAAAAGAATTGGAAAATGTGGGGACGCCCTTACGATTGGGGAATGGCTGAACAAATTGTGGTAGAGGATGCTGATGGAATAATATTGTGCTATAAGAAATGATGAACTGCTTGATTTCTATAAGTACTGAAAAGACCTCCATGAACTGATGCAGAGTGAAATGAGCAGAACCAGGAGAATGTTGTCAACAGAAAGTGAAACATTGGTGGAATGATTCAATGTAATCAACTTTGTTACTAATAGCAATTATGATCCAGGCAATCCTGAGGGACTTATGAGAAAGAATGCTCTCCACATCAGGAGAAAGAACTGTGGGAGCAGAAATCCAGAAGGAAAAATATATAGTTTACAACTTGTTTATATGATTTGGCGTTTGGGTTTTAAAAAATTGCTCTATGCAAAAATGAATAATATTGAAATAGGATTTGAGAGATAATACATGCATAACCCAGTGGAATGGCTTGTCAGCTCTGGGAGGAGGGAGGGAAGAGGAGAGGGAGACAACAAGAATCATGTAACAATATAGAAATATTTAAAAATTAAAAAATAGAGCTAAAAAAAAAAGAAAGGAGAAAGATTCTTCCTTACCTCTTTGGAGCCAGGGTAGCTGGTCATGACAGCAGTAGTCTTTTCATTTATGTCCTTCTAGTCTCTACATATTTCATTATTGGACTTCTTCATGGGATCATAGATCTAGAGAAGGAAACAACATCAGACACCATCTGGTTCAGCCTCCTTCCCTCCTTGGTTTTAGTGATGAACCGGAGGGTAAGGAACATTCTCAAGGTCATGTAGGCATTAAGTGAATTTGAACCCAGGCCCCCTGACTCCAGAGCTAGTGCTCTTTTCCACTGGGATAGATTCTTTCTCCTGCTTGATTTTATTCTGAATCATTTAATACTATTCAGAATCCAGCTAGAATGGTCAGACAGCAGGAAAAGCTGCCACCTCTACAAGGGACTCCGCTATGCCTTAGTTTCCCCCCTGGTCCCTTCCCTGGCTCTGAGCTGTCCCAGAGCTCATTGAGGCATCCTGGCAGACAGAAGGGATGGACTACCAAAGAGGAGACACTCTCCTCTTTATCTTCTCCCGCCATCCTGGCTGCTTAACTGCCAACAAGGCTTAGATGGATTAGGAATGAACAACCTTTTCCTGATAAGATGAAGGACCATTAAGTCTTGCCATCTGCCCTCCTCCTCAATACCAAGCCCCCCAGCACTGTTAGCTAAGCTAATTATTCAAGGTAAGGACGTCTGGGCTTGGCCATCTGCCCTTCTTGGGACTCTCTGGACTTTTCATGTATCCTGCAGCCAAACCTTCTTTTTCTGGGCTCTCTCCTAATTTGAGTATAAGCTCTTTGAGATCAAGGATGGGTCTTGCTTTTTCTATTTACATCTCAAGAGTTTAGCATGGTGGGTTTGACACACAGGAAGTCCTTAAAACCTTTTTTCATTCATTCATTCATTCATTCATTCATTCATTCATTCATTCATTCATTCATTCATCCATTCACCCATTCATTCATTTATTGGGCAAGTTGCTTCAATCTTTCTGAGCCTCAGTTTCCTTGCAAGGGGGATAATAATCAGATGTTTACTAATCACTTTCCATGTGCCAGATACAAGGACCCAGAGAGATCTCTCTATGGTTTGGAGCTATTAGTTGCTATTATTATTATTGGAAACCTCGCCATTTCCATCTGCAGTCTTTGGATACAGAATTATCCCAACGAAACACTACTGGCTTTCGAATCTGTCCCACAAATCATTTAGCCATTTGCACTCCCCATCGATTTCATTTCCATCACACCCTCCGACAGAAAGGATTGCTGTGAATTTGTCGTTATCTCTGGGGCCTTTCTTTCCCTCTCTGACCCGGCTGGCCTTTATGCTAGGAGGGGGATCTCGGGGTCAAAGGGCAGGGACATGGAAATGTTTATTGCTGTAAGGGGCCTCCAGTTGTTGTTGGAGCACCAGGTTGGGAGCAGGGCTAAGAAATCATTAAACTGAAAAGAGCTATGGAGAGGCCAGGCCACTTGGGGAGGGGCAAAGCAAGCCAAGCTGAATCTTTTGTGGTTGTTCATTTATTTAAATTCTTTTTCTTTTTTATTAAATTTAAATTTATTATTAATTTAATTTATTATTAATTTTAATTTAATTTTATGAAATTAATATTGATTTTATTAAAATTAATGACAATTTTATTAATTTT
The DNA here is from genome assembly GCF_016433145.1 of Gracilinanus agilis. Taxonomy (NCBI): domain Eukaryota; kingdom Metazoa; phylum Chordata; class Mammalia; order Didelphimorphia; family Didelphidae; genus Gracilinanus; species Gracilinanus agilis. The sequence continues at coordinate 517,650,674 of NC_058133.1, forward strand.
ATTTAAATTAGTTTAATTTATTATTACTTTAATTTATTATTGATCATTTTAATTTAAAATTAATTTAATTTTTTTTCTCTTATGCATAGAAACAATTTTTCCCGATTGTTTTCTGACCTCTTGGGATTTGGATTGTCTCCCTCCCTCCCCCCACCCCAAGAGAGTAAACAGGCTGATAAAGGTCTGGCTGCTGCTTTCTGGATTTCCGTATTCCCCATGCCAGGGACTGAAGACACATGATCCATATACAGTGANCTTTAATTTATTATTGATCATTTTAATCTAAAATTAATTTAATTTTTTTTCTCTTATGCATAGAAACAATTTTTCCCGATTGTTTTCTGACCTCTTGGGATTTGGATTGTCTCCCTCCCTCCCCCCACCCCAAGAGAGTAAACAGGCTGATAAAGGTCTGGCTGCTGCTTTCTGGATTTCCGTATTCCCCATGCCAGGGACTGAAGACACATGATCCATATACAGTGAAAAGATCATGAAGGAAATAAGGGAAGGGTGTCGATGTGCAGTCAGACTCCAGGAGTCCCTTCTCTGGCTCAGGAGAGTGTTTTTTCATCATGAGGTTATCTTGGACCCCAAAGTGAATCCCGAAGGCTGTGTGTGTGTGTGTGGGGGTGGGCTTGTGTCCACCCCACATAAGCATCGGCTGGACTGATGGGAGAAGAGAAGACTTAGGGGAGGACCTGAGAGCTGACTTCAAGGATTTAAGTGATAAAAGAAAGTCAGGGAAATACTAGAAAAATATTGTCAGTAGTGACCAAACTTTCTCTTTTCTTTGGGTTCTTCTTGCAATACAAGCTTCTAAGACATCCATCCTGGGCTCTCCCTTTGAAATGTTTTCTGTCATGGTCTTGCAGGACTCCTTTCCCCCTTTTCCATTGTGCCTCATTCCCAGAACATGGCAATTATTGTCAGAGAGGACAATGGCTCATGGTAGGACCCCCCCCCCCCCGCCCCTGCCAAATCCCTGATTTTGTGGCTCACCAATGGTCCCACAGAATTTCAAGCACCAAATCCCCCAGGGCTCCTCTCCTGTCACCAACCAACCAAGCATTGCCATTGGTAGCCCCCTCTTTCCAATCTGCCCATTTCCAAATTGGAGGGTTATAAGTAAAGGCTGGTTGAGCCACGATCAGATGCTTTGTAGGTGAAAGTCTTGGTTAGCCTAGATGGGCTTTGAGGTTCTCTACAGCTCTGCAATGATAAGATTCTGTAGCTTTTGATGTCATTTGACTTCTCTGGGCCTCAGTTTCCTCATTTGTAAAATGAGCATTTCCCTGAGTGACTTATCTCCCCCCTTTTTGGGGCAAGGATGGCCTTTTTTCATATGTGTATCCCTAGTGCTTAGCAGAGAATTTGGCGCATAGTGGGGGGCTTAATAAATGATTATTGGTTCTGCACAGAGCTAGGCCAGGCTTTTAGAAGGCAAAGATAAAAACCAAGGCAAGTTCTTCGCCCAAGAAACTTACTGCTTCTAATGGAAGTACATGATGTGCACCAAAATATGTACACTAGAAGACAGAAAGTGACTGAGCCAATGGGGGAGAGTAGGGTGTTAGGGGCATCTGAGGTGGGGAGGCAGGGTGTAAGTTAGAAAGCACTGGGGAGCCTTCAGGTGTAATCCCGGCCAGGCCTTGAAGCAAGAGAAGAATGTTTGCTGCTGGGGCTGAGGCCAACTCAGTGTATGGGGGGAGGAAGAGGAGGGAGGAATCTAAGGGCGGATCTCCTCCCCAGTGTTGAGATAGAATGGAGGCATGGGAGCCGGGGAGGTGAAAAATAGGGAGACCAGAGACTGGGGTGGATGAGAGGACGATGAGGCACGCGCCAAACTTGATGGGGAAGCGAGACCGAGATGAGAAGGGTCATAGATAACAGCAGCGAAGGTCTGGAGAAGATGGAGTGGACTTGAAGGGAAGAGAGATGACTTTGGAGTGATGGGGAAAGACAGCATCTGAGAATCTTCTAGCCTCTGCAGGAAGAGAAGCCAGCCTTAGAGAGGGGGCCAAAAAGAGGGCCTCTTCAGGAGGAAGTGAGCTTTCGGGGAGCACCAAAGAATGGAAAGGCTTAAAGAGAGGAAGGATGAAAGGAGACGTTAACCATGGAGGTCAGTTCTGGGAACACAGGGAAGAGGGGCGATAGTCCGCCTGCTCCCCTCAGCTCTAGTCTCCCCCCTTTCCTCTTTCCCCCCTCCCTCTTCCCTGCTAATGTGCCCATTGATCACATATAATCCATCTGATGCCTCTAACTTGTCTTTGCTCCCAGTGGAAAGCTTGTCCATAGCAGAGAGACGTGATGGCTGTGTGAAAGGAACCCCCTCCCAGGATCATGGGTTTGGGACTGACCTGATTCCCTGCATTTCAGCGTGGGTCACAGGAGAGTGACCTAGGCACAATGACCCGGAGAGGATCCAGATGGGATCCGGGGAAGAAGAAGAAGCTATAAAAGAGGGGGTTCCAGGCTGAGAGAGTGAGCCATGAGAGGAGTGCCCACGGGGCTAGATTAGAAGAGATTTCCATCTCTGTCTGTCTATCTTCTCTTATTTAAGTGAATATTAATAAACTCTATGAAAATTAAGGACCGGAGTTTTAATTTAGCATTAATACAGCAGTGGTCTTGACCATTCGTTATTCTTAGGTTGTTCTTATTTAGTCGTGCTTGTCTTTTTGGGATCTCATGGACCATCGCTACCCAAGGGGTTTTCTTGGCAAGGATGCTGGAGTGCTTTGTCATTTCCTTCTCCAGTGAATCCTTTTGTAAGGCAATCCATGATTAAGTGACTTACCCAGGGTCATACAGCTATCATGTGTCTGAGGCTGGTTTTAAGCTCAGGACTTCCTGACTCTTGGCCCAGCAATATGTCCACTAAGTCCTCTAGCTGCCTGCTAGGCATACGGAGGGTAAGTGACTTGGCCAAGGTCACCTAGGCAGGAAGTGGCTGCGACTGGACTTAAACTTAGGTCTTCTTGACTCCAAGCTCAGTGCTCTTAACCCCTGAGCCAAGCAGCATCTTCTTTCATCTTATAAACATTTTTATCACACATTTTGCTGAGAGGTCATGTGGTATAGTGGCTATCGAGCTTGGCCTTGGAGCCAAGAAGACAAGCATTGCAGGTCTGTTTAATGTCCACAATGAGACAATATGCAGATATTTAGGGGATGTATACTGCCACAACGGTCCTTAGAGGAAAGTGTATATCTTTAATGCTTCCATTACCCTGGAAAGTGACTGGGGTGAGGATGGGGGACCCTATTGATGAATTTGGAAGGCAGTGAAAAATACTAAAAAACCAACCAATTTTTAAGAATCAAATTAAGTGCCAAAACAGAAAGTGAAAATCAAAGGAGACTTTAACAAAAAGGAAAACTAAAGCAATCTATTGTAAATAAAACTAGGAGTCATTTAAAAAATAAAACAATAAAAACAATAAAAATCAAGTCTCACCTCCTACCAGCCTGGGTGACACTAGGCAAAAGACTTCTCCCTCTTTGCCCATCTGCATCAAAACAGGAACTTTCCTTACAAGGACAAAACACGGTGCCTGTTCTAGAGGAGGTTCAGTCCTCCTGGAGATCATTTTACAAGAGGCCAAGAGGCAGCTCTGGAAAGGTGGATTATAACCCCCAAAGGGCACAGGAGGTGAGGGGAGGACGGGCAGTTGGCTGGGTGGTGGGACAATGCCTTTGCATTGTTTCTCTATTCCTGGTGATATTTATCCAATTCAAAGACCACACAGAGTGTGCTGGTGCCATCCCAAGGGAGAACTGTGGAAGCTGGAATTCATATTTCTAAAACAACAGCGAGCTACTTCCCTGACAGTATCGGCAGCTTAATTAAGAAGTCCGTTACTGATGCAGATAAGGCAGCTGGCGCAATTTCCATTCAGCCTGGCAGCACTTGAGAGGCTGACAAAATTGATGGTGTTGGGCAAGACTAAGAGATGTCATCAAATGTGGGAGAGAATAGACCTGACAGCTACAGAAAATCAGTGGGGCAGGGTTTGGGGGGGAGGATGGGAGGAATAAGAGATTCTCAACTCTTGCAGATGGTCTGAGAGAAAATATTTCTATGGAAAAAATTGTGTAGGGATTTTCAATTGGTGGAAAGTCAGTTATTAGAGTAGAGGACATAAAGTATGATGGAGGAAATGATGAATTTGGTAGCATTGGACCTGCCACATACTAGCTGTATGAACCTAGGCAAGTCATTTTTTTCTGGGCCTTAGCTTTCTCATCTGTAAAATGAGAATGTTGGACTTGATGTCCTCTGAAGTTCTTTTAAGTTGTAAATTTATGATCCTAAGTTAGGTGGATTTGCTTCCTGGTCATGGAATAAATTCATGGCAGATCTGGGACTCAGTTTTTCTCTCTGCAAAATGAGATAGTCAGATGAGATAACTTCTGAGGATCCTTCCAACTTTAAATCCTATGAACCTGAGATTTGAACACAGGTCTTATGGTACCCAGACCAATGCCCTACTATATCCTGGTTCTTACAGATCACAGGATAATACATTTAGAGTCAAAATTTAGAACATGGTTAAGTCCAATCTACTTATTTGACAGATGAGAAAACTGTGGTCCAGGACAGGTGAATGGCTTGACCTCACAGGGAACAAGTAGCAAAGGTGGAGATTCCTTCCTGGATCCTCTGACTCACGATCGATTTCCCTTTTGAAATGTCCTAGGCTGCTGATGCTCAAAATAGGAAGAAGCAGGCGTTAAAGGACTTTCTTTCTGGTTTAGGAGAGCAGATTCACTATGAAATTCCAAAGGGAATTTTGAAATCATGGGGTTCATAGGCAGAATTTGTAGATTCTACCTACAAATTGTAGAATTGGAGCTGAAAGGGACCTTTTGGGTCACCGAGGCCAACATCCACATTTTACAAATGAGAAATCTCAAGCCAAGTGATGTGAAGTGATTTATCCACGGTCACAGAGCTAGGTAGTGTCTGAGGTGGGATTTGAACCCAAGTATTTCTGACAAAAAGTCCAGCGCCCATCCACTATGCCACGCTGACTCTCTAAGACTGAGCTGGGAAGCTACTCCTTACTGAAGAGATTTGGGGGCTCAAAAGTAAGAGTTGTTATCATTCTGTCCCTGCCCTCAGGGAGCTGACAATCCAATGGGAGGAGAAGATAAAACACAAAAGGGAAGTGGAAAGGGAGGAGTCATGGATGGAGATACCCGAGATGGGGGAATGGTGAAGACCTCCGAGAACTCCCAAGGTAGTGTAGCCAGATGAGAAGTGAGGAGATGCGGGAGCTGAGCTCCTTCTCAGATGGAGGTCTGGAGTTCATGGTCCCACTCTCCAGAGAGGGATGGAGGATGGTGCCATTTCACAGGGCCCTCTGGTTATTCAGTCTTCATTGTTCAGACTCTTCATGACCCCATGGGAGCCTTCCTTGGCTGAGATCCTAGCATGGTTTGCATTTCTTCTTCCAGCTCGTTTTAGAAATGAGAAAAAGGAAGCAAACAGGGTGAAGTGACTTATCCAGGGTCACACAGCTAGAAAATATCTGAGCAGGATGAGGATTTCCCATTAATGAGCTTGGGAAGTAGCTTGAACTCCAGGAGGAATGTGTCCAGGATTTACATTAACGCAGTGATTTAATCAGAAGCCCCCAATCTACACCAAGTTCTCAATATTCAGGGAAAAAATCCACTTCATCTTCAGAACATTGGAGAGAAAAAGCATCCCTTCCCAACAGGCTGCCTTAGGAGATTCGGACTCATAATCTGAGCCTGGCCTGGGTGTCCAACGCCTCCCGGGGATCCCGAGGCCATTGGCTCACGGCTCCTGAGCTGGCGGGACCTCTGAGAACAACTCGCCCAGGAGTCCTCAGCCAGAGGCTAGCAGCTGAAATGAGAGATTTCTAAACATGTCTGTATTCCACAAAGCTGGTTTCCTTTGTCCCACCAGGAATGTTGTGCTGTGCATTTGAAAACCTCTTTTGGAGACGGAATTTATAGGCTTCATAGACTTGTCCAAGGTCACGAAGATAAAGAATGCCCTAAATAGAATTGGAACTCAAATCCCTTGACTCTAGGTCCAGTCACTTCCTCTCTATTGGCCTCACTTTCCCAAAACTTCTCCCAAAATGGAGAGTTGCCATGATTAGAGCACTAGGTCTGGAGTCAGGAAGATCCGGGCTTCACATCTGGCCTCAGACACTTACTAGCTGGGTGACCCTGGTCCAGGCACTTCTGGACCCTGTTTGCCTCAGTTTCCTCAACCGTAAAATAAGCTGGAGAAGGAAATGGCAAACCCCTCTAGGATCCTGCCAAGAAAAGCCCAGATGGAGTCACAGAGTCAGACACAACAAGGCAATCCCTTCTACCTCTGAATCCACGATGCCGTGAAGAGCCCACTGTGTGCCAGGCACTCCTGGAGCTTCTGGGGACATGACACAAACCTGATCCTGCCCTCTGGGGGCTTACACTCAAGACACTCCAGGCACACAGAGACGGGCACAGACTGCAGAAATAGTCAACACAAAGTCACCGGACAGCTTGCAGGAGGCAGGTCTCGTCCTTGCACATTTGGAGCCTGGGTGAGGGCAGGTTAGCGCCCTTCCCAGATCCACAGCTGGGCTCTTAGTCAGCTGGGCTCCACCCACACGGGCTTGGCTCATCTGTCCAGGGTCCCAGAGACTGAGAAAACCGGGCTGGTTCTGGAGGTTCCAGGACAAAACAGAGCCGGCCACTCCAGCGCCACGTGGGTCTGGCATGAGCAGCAACTCCCTCGGCCCGCCTGCCCATCACCGCCTGCTTCCAGGCTGCACCCAGTTTCTCTGCACAATTATCTTTTTAATAGGCTGCCATGTAATTATGGAGAGGGAGATGGGAGCGAGATATTCACTGCATGCCTGCCTGCCTGGGTTTGGGGCTGCCCAAAGGCTCTCCATGTTTTCTGTAAGAAAATAGACAAAGAGAATGAGTCACAACAGGCGAGCCAGCCCCGTGTATTTTTAAGTTTAAAAAATTCTGATGAGTTTGATACTTCGCATGGATTTGGGGCCATTTCTCGGCAGCTTTTGAGGTCCTCTGCTCCAAGCTGATCATTTGACACAATGAATAAAAGGATGTGTAAACGGGCAAGTTACTTGCCCAAGGTCACACGGGCAAACTCAAGTCTAGGATTTAAATATTAAATCTGATCTTCTTGTTGAAAGAATGTGAATGCTAAAGTCACAAGAGCCAAGTTCCAGTCCTGCTCTGGCCACTTCGTCGTGTCTTTGTGATTTCAGGCAAGTCGTTTAACCCTTCTGAGACTCAGTTTCTTCAATTATAAAATGAGAAGGTCAACAGAATAGCCTCTCTTGATGGAGGATGCCACAACTTTATTTCCAATGCTCTTATGTTTGGAACTAGCATGGGCTTAGCCAGGATGCAGAACCTAAATTCTGGGCTTGAGTGCCAAACCTGGCCTTCCTTGTTATTGACCATATGACCATTACCGAGTCATTTCCTCCTCCAGGCTTCCATCATATCCTCTATAAAAGAAAGGTCAGGCTTAAGTTTAGAAGGCTGATTGTCAAGCTCGCCTTTTCTCCCAAGAGAACAGAGCAGAAGGACCAAGGGCCACAGACACGGAGCTGGAAGGACCCTCGGAGCCACGGAGTCCAACCCCTCCACGTCCTAATGAATGAGGGAAGTGGAGCCGAGAGCGTGAGCTATCGCAGGACCTACGGCGAGGGCCATCTTTCTCTCCAAACTGTGACATCTTGGCATTCTCCAAGCCTGGGGTGACTGGGACTGGGGTACATGCCAGAGCATGTGATCACTTAACAAGGAGTGACACCGACACCCGTTTATATGAAGTTTCGGGTCTTGGGAGTGGCTCCGGAGGAAGGAGCTGGTGGAACGAGGTGACTGGAGGGTGGGGGGACCCAGCGAGCAGATAAAGAAGTGAGGCCAGCCAAGCCAAATGGAATGTTGGTCCCGGCCAGAGGCCAAAGCTGGCGACTCAGGGAGGGAGTTCCTGACCTTGGGATAGCATCTGCTAGGAAGGCCGCCATTTTTAATGGGCAAATCTGAGAGGGAGGAGTGATGGGAAGGCAGATAAAGAGGGTTAGGTGCCACCATCAAGATAAGGACGCTTCCATCAAAGTTGACATTGGGAGGAGATGTTGGGTTGTTCCTTGCCTGGTCCACTTGCCCAATCTGCTGTGCCCTGGATAGGGTGGCAGAGGCCCAGAGTGCGAGGCTCTTTAGCAACAAGGGATGCAGAAGAGTTCTTGGAAGGCTCCCTAGTGGTTCAGATTCACATCACATCCCTCCTGTTCCTTGGGAGGTAGAGCCTTGACTGGCAGCCAGAGGGAGGGATGCGGGGCATTTGGGTGGCTCAGTGGATGGAGACGACCAAACCAACCAACAAAAGCCACTGCTCAGAACCCCCGAGCCATGAGTCAGCACAGCTCGAGCCACAATGTGGCGCCAGGAATGGATAGTCAGGTAGGGATGGTGGCAGGGGGGCGATGATGAATCTCAATAGATTCCCTAGAAAAAGACCCAAGTCCAAGGCTGCCCCTTCCCCTCTCCCCATCCTGGCTGTGCCAGTAGTTTCAGTTGTCGGACTGGACTTTGGGTCCATTTCCTCCTGAACTCTGGGGTCAAGGGCGTATCATCTCTGCTGGAGGAATGCTTGACCCCCGTCTTCCTAAGCCCAGATGGCCCCCCTGAAGTGTATGCGGTAGGAGAGGGGGCTGTGGCTCCCACCCCTGCTTCTTTCTCAATCATGAGCTTGGTGTCTTACACAAGATCTAATACAAAAGTAGCTCCAGGGTGTGAAGGGACCTCAGGAGACATCTCGTGGATCCCCTCATTTAAGAAAGGAGGAAAACAGAGGCCCAGGGGGGGTGACATCACCAAGCCAGCACAGTGATACCATCGGGGGAAGGATTTAAACCCAGGTTCCAATGTGACTCCAGAACCGGGTCCCTTCCCACTGTCCCACACTGCCCATACGTCTGCCAAGGACATTCTGTGAGAAAGGTCCCATGGATTGATTCCCCCAGGAGCCATCTTGATTCAAATCAAGGATTGGAAAACTTTCACAGATCCCGGCTGCCAGGTTGCCAACCCCATGCTTCTGGCTCGGCCGCTGTGTCTGACCACGTTGGCTCTTGGTGATGGTTTGGGGGAGAGCCCCAGCGGGTGGTTGTTGAGAAACAGAGGAGGGGTGTGGTGACCGTCGTGGTCTCCGAGCCACAAAAATCAGCCCACTGCGCCCATTTGCCTGGTCCCCACAGAGGAGAGAGGATAAACTCGGTGTCCTTCAGCGGCCTGAGCCATGTCAGCAATCCCCTCCCTCTACGGAAATGGCCCAGATCTCTGTCTCTTCTTTCTTCTGCAGCCTCACTCAGAACTGCAGTGCCCCACTTCATGTTCAGTACATCCCAGCCTGGCCCTCCTGATGGGCTCCTTCCACTCTTGACCCCTCTTTTCTCCTAGTCACAGAAGTGCCAGCATCTTTGCCTTCTTCCTTTACCGTATTCTGGAAGTCCTGATCCTCAACTCCGCACGACTCCATTTCTCTTTCCACTCTCCCCTCCTTTCTCTCCGCACCAGCTCCAGGATCCAGTGGAAGAACTCCTCGAGCATCACTTCAGCCCCCAGGAATAAGAGGAGCTGACTCAGCAGCCTGTCCTCTTCTCTGGGCTGCCACGTGGCCGTGAATACACCGAGTCTCTCTTTGCTCACCTCCTTGGCTATATTCTTTTCTGCTCTTCAGCAAAGGAGACCTGAGATGGACTGGACCAAACGGTGCCCTCTGAAGGATTAAAGATGCCATCAGAGGGTCAGGGATGGGAGTCTATAGCAGGAACTGTTGGATTCGCCCCTCCTGAGCTGGGGCAGGAGCCAACAGAGTCCTTTGGAGCAACCCACATGACCCTGCCCAATGGGGAATCTATTGTGTCCTATTGGCAAGGGAGCAATTCTTCCACGAGCAATGCCTCACCCAGGAGTGAACTCAGTGAGGATTGTGTTTAGAAACAGCCACGTTTGGGTTCAGTCTGTTTCCCCTTGGGTCTAACCAGATCGGTAAACTGAGGAAGGGCTGGGAAGTGGCCGCCCTTTAGTTGTTGATAATTTTGACTAAATGTCCCTTGGCAAATTCTAAATTCTATTCATCAAAGCTGGTCGGTTAATGGTAATGTCATCTTCCGCAGCTCCTTACCTACTTACTGCTAGTAGAGGAATTATTACTAATTATTATTAATTATTAATTATTAATGTTCTAGGAAAACCTTAATTTCCTCATCTTTACAATAGACTGATTGGTTACAATAGAATACGATTTAATGGGATTCCCCCCCTCCTTGCCCTTCACCCTTATTCGGTCCCCCATCAGCACTAAAACATTCCATTGCTGAGTCTTGAGGATCTCACCACCTCTTCAGGCAAATCTATTCCTTTTTCTTCCGATTTTCCTCATTTTTGTATAGTCTGTTTCCTTATGGATGTCTTTTTTCACCAATCAGATATTTCTGGAGAGTCTCTCCTGCTCCTCCAACCAGAAGAGCTTTTCTCTGTATCAAGGAAAATCGACCCAACACTGGATGTGTATGCAGCATTCTGTACCCATAGTCCTCCACTTCTGCAAAGAAAACAATCATCTGCCTTTGTTAAAAGAGCAGATCCCCTTCTCACCATGTTGTAATAGATAGTTCAAGCCTGAGTTCAAATCCAGTCTCAGACATTTACTAACTGTGTGACTCCGAGCAAGTCACTCAACCCTTTTTGCCTTGGTTTCCTCATCTGGAAAATGATCTGGAGAAGAAAATGGCAAACTTCTTCAGGATCTCTGCCAAGAAAATCTTAAATGGGGGCAGCTGGGTCACTCAGTGGATGGAGAATCAGGCTTAGAGATGGGAGGTCCTAGGTTCAAATCCGGCCTCAGACACTTCCCAGCTGTGTGACCTTGGGCAAATCACTTGACCCCCATGGCCCACCCTTACCACTCTTCCACCTGAGAGCCAATACACAGAAGTTAAGGGTTTAAAAAAAAAAAAGAAAATCTTAAATGGGATAATGAAGAGTCGGACACAACTGAAAACAAATGAACAACAGCAAAAATTGCTTCTCACTGAAGCCACACTCTTGTCATCTATAAAATGGGGATAACAAAATCTGTACTACTTAGCAAAGAGATCTATTGTGAATAAATCAATTAAATGAAGGTGTCTCTAAAAAACAAACAAACAAACAAACAACAACAAAAAGAACAGATTCCTTCTTCTCCATCTCTGAATTTGAACAAGCCAGAACCAGGAACAGAACTGCACTCACCCCTACAGAGATGCCTCAGGTGTGGCCTTGGGCCCTTGGGCCACATAGAGCACTTGAATTTAGGGGAGGTATTCTCTGCCCCTTGGGAAAGAGACATCTGAGATGAGATGACTCCCTCCTCCCCAGCACCCCCTTCTTCTCCCTCACCATTTTGAATAAACACCACCATATTGTTTTCAGCTTTGGTTGTCCACAGATAATTATCTTGTGATTCCATCCCTGGTATAAATGTCCTTTCTCCAAGCCCCAGCCCTTGTTTGCTCCCTCTTAATGGCTTATGTTGCTTGACTGGGGCCAGTTCCTTGGCCGCCTGGGCTCAGATTTCAAGAATTTCTAATCTGGGCTGGAGGTGGGATCAGGCTGGATTGGATGATCTGGAAGGCCCTCGCCAGCCCTTCCATTCCTGCTCCATCCAAACATGCCCCTGGTGGCTCCTTCAGCCTGTTAAACCAACCCTGCACCCCAAGCCCAGCCTCCACTCCTCCCAGAGAAGGGACATTGAAACCAAACTCCTGTGAAACGCCTCGGCCCCTTTTCATTGTACCAAGAGGCCCAGAGATTGCGAAACAGGCCAGGGAGAGTGAACCCAGGCAGGATGAGCCCCATCATGGGGGTTGGTCAGAGTCCGGCACACCCTGATTTATTTCCACTCGGGAGTTTAGCCATAAAACTTGAAAGGCTTCGTCCCCAGAGGATTTCCAGGCAATGGCTGGAGTCTGGGAAGACCACAGGCGGGGAGGCACTTCACTATTTGTTTTAGAGCTACAGCTTGGGGACCCAGGGAAATGAGGAATGAGCTACTTCCTTGCCTTTCAGCCTGGAGCTGTCAGAAGTAAGCCTCAGTCCTGGGAAAAGGCTGATTTTTCCAAGGGGAGGTTTGTTCAGCCCTTTGCCAGGTGCAATGCAGGTCTCCCTCTGGGCTCTCTCTCCTCTGATCCTGGCCACCATCTTTGGAGATCCCAGACACCGGGCAGAGCCCAACGCCTCGGGCATAGCCAACAAAGTGAGTGCCCAAGTCAGGGCTGGCGATGAGGATCCTGACTCTCACCCCTTCTTTCTAGAAGACAGAGTCTTCTTGGCCACAGAGATGTCTGTGGCAGCTCCCGCCATCATCTCTTCTCTCCATGGCCAATGCTCTGAAGGGTTGGGGAAAGACAGGAATATACTCAAAAATGAAAATGACGAAGGACAAAATAAACCAAGGAAGAGCCTTTCCGAACTTCAGTGAGAGAGTTGGACTGGATGTCCTTCCTTCCAGGTTCCTTCTGGGCCTAACGATTGATGGATGGAGGATCATTCCAGATCTTCTCTTCTGATCTTGCTGAATTAAATATTTCGAGAATCTCTTAGTTGCTAGGCAGCGTTTCCGAGGGTCCACTTCACTTCCTGCCCTCAGAGAAGAGATGATTCGGGACATAGAATGGACTCTCAGTTTCAGGGAGGGTCTGGTGACCTGAAAGGCAAATCTTTTCTGGTACGTGGTCCTTCGGGGTCTGGAAAACTCAGACTCATTCATCATTTCCACTGATTTGTTGTTCATTCTTTTCCTGTTCTGCCCAATTCTTTGGGATCCCATTTGGAGTTTCCTTGGCAAAGGTACTAGAGTGGTTTATCATTTCCTTCTCCAGCTCATTTTCCGGAGGAAGAAACTGAGGCAAACAGGGTGAAGTGACTTGGCCAGGGGCACGCAGCTAGGAAGTGTCTAGATTTGAACTCAGAGAGATGAGTCTTTCTGATGCCAGGCCACCAAAAGGTGCTTGAAAAGAGATATTTCATAAACTAACGTCAGCTCTGAACATTAATCCAGGAGCCTGCCTGACCTACTCTCAAAGAACAGAGTTGCTAATAATTGTGCCTTCTGGCAACCATAATAACAACAACAATAATGACAATAATCGCCAGCACTTACAGAGAGTTTTAGGGTTTGCAAAGCAGGTTACACGTTATCTCATTTGATCCTCACAACACCCCATTAAGATAGGTGCTATTATTACCCCTATTTCATAGATGTAGAAACTGAGGCTAAGATGAGTTAAGTGCCTTGCCCAGGGTTAGATGTGGAAAGTGTTTATGAAGTGATTACTAGGTGCCAGAGACTGTTCTAAGGGCTGGGGATACAGATAAAATACAAAGTAAATGGGCAGTCCTTTCCCCGCCCCCGAGGCCGCATTCCAGATTCCTGTCCAGGCTCCCTCCCAGCTTCGCTTTCTTTGGGACACAGATGAGGAGCCCTTTGGACGTCACTTAGCCCCAATTGCCTAGTCCTTGCCACTTTTCTGTCTTAAACCTGATATTAAGATAGAGGTAAGGGCTTAAAAAAATGAAAGGAAGTAAACAAAGTAAATTCTAAGTTGGTAAACTTGGGTTCAATCACTGACAAGCATTTACAAAGTGCCTGCTTTGTACCAAGGGCTCCAGATCCAAAGAAGCACCATTCAACAATCCTTCCTCTCAAGGAACATCCATTCTGATGCCAATGCAGGGCAACAGCTGGAAGAGACTTGGTCAAGGTCACATGGGCAATAGATGTCAGAGCCAGATCTGAACCCAGTCCCTTCAACTTCAGAGTCAGGGCTCTTTACGTTGTCCCAATCCGAGGATTTGCTCCTCTGCCTTCCTGGCTCTGAGATGCTCCTAATCCTTGATTATCCCTTCAAGAGAGGAGGAGCAGAGAGCAAGGAATGAGACAGAGACCAGAGCCCCGTGGGACTGTGGGTAGCACACCTGGGATGGATCCCCAAGTGTCAGGGGCACCCCAGGATAATCTTTGCCTGGAGCAGCATGGAGGCAGGAGGGCTGAGGGGGTTCCTACCTGTGCCTAGCTGGCAAGCTGGAATGAATCCCTTCTCAGGGATGACTGTCACTGGGGGCAGTGATGAGGGAGAGACTTCCAAGAGGTGTCACAAGTCTCTATCGCGTAGTTCAGGGCCCCCAGCAGAGTCTAGATGGGAAATGACAGGACCTGGGGAAGGGGCACAAAAGAGCTTGTGTGTGAGGAGGGACTAAAGAGCACCAGGACCCAGGAAGTAGTTTTGAATCTGTGCAGATGCCAATGGTGGACAATAATTGGGTCACCTTTTTTTTTTTTTTTTTAAACATTAATTGGGTCACCTTTTGCACAACCTGCCTGATTCTTGGGGATTCGTTCATTTATTTTTAATCACATGCAGAACTGGCCAGTAGGGCCAGGGAAGCCTGAATTGAAGTTCTGTGGCTCCGGGGAACCTTCCCTCAATAAAATGCCTCCAGAGAGCTCCTTAAGACTCAGCTTTGTAGAATCTGGGTCAGTTAGTAGTCACAGAGGGAATTTCTCCACCGGAATTTCCCTGTACATTGAAATCACAGGTCCAGGCTCCAACTACAAAGTCAGCTCTCCCATTTACATCTGTTATTTCACCTGAGTGCACAATACTCCAAATATCACCCCATTTTGCATATTGGGAAACTGAGGCTCAGGGGAGAAAGGTGATCTACCCATAGTCTTACAGATAATAAATGGTAAGGCCATGAGTGAGACCCAGACTTCTTGACTCTTAGTCTAGTGACCTGCCCTACCCCCTGCCACCACTGCCCCTGGTCTATACTACCACTGTCCCTGGTCTATACCACCCTGCTCCTGGCTTATTTCTCTTTCCAGCAAAGAGATGCCTTAAAGGACCTGTAAGGGGAGACTTTGTTGTATGAGGAACCTGGGCTGGAAATAACAGAGATAAATGGTATATCGAATGAAGGGATATTCCCCATTTCCAGGTATAATAGTCACTTCTGTGTCACACACTCATGTACACACACACTCATGTTCATGCTCACACACATACTCTAGCCATACTAATACAAGCTCCTACTCAAGGCTCCAGCCATGGACACACTCACACACACCATCAAGCCTGGCAGGGACTGATGGACCAGGAGGTCTGGTCATGGGGCAGACTTGGCGACTCTCTAGGTGACTCCTTTGAAGAAGGCGCGAGATGCGGGCATCTAGAACTTCTCTTCCTCTTTTCGGCACAGGACTACGATTCTAGAGCCACAAGGGAACTTCTAGATTGTCTAGTCCAAGCCCTTTGCCTTGACGATGAGAGAGCCCGAGCCCAGAGAGCGCAGGTCATTTTCACAAGGTCACACAGTGATCACAACTCGTGCCTTTCTATGCTCGTGCTGCCTCTACTGACAATATGGAAAACCTGGGAACTGGAATTTTGTCACCTACTCTTTCTCTGACCTTGGGCGAATGTCTTCTCTTCTCCATTTCCCCATCTAAAAAGAAAGGGTCGCTGGGAAGCCAGGGCCATGCTATGGATTCAGATTCTCCTGGCACTGGTGGTTTTATTCCCCCTCCAATTTCCCTGAGTGCAGCCTCTGGTCTGTCTCTATTTTCCCCAAACAACACTTCAAAGCCTGAAGAGATGGAGAGAAAAAACAAGTAGTTTATCATCTGTCTGCTCGGTGCTCAGTTCCAAATGGCCTCAAGTGAAGCTGGCTCTGAGCACAATTCCTATATATCATGACTTCCTCCCCTCCGCCTTCTGCCTCTGGCTTCCTTTGCAGCCTCCTCATTCTACTGAAACTGCTCTCTCCAAGGAGACCATTGAGCTCTCACTTGGTGACTGCAGGGGCCTCTTCTCTCTCCTCATCCTCCTGGACCTCTGAGCTTTGGACGCTGTTCCTCCCTCTCTCCTCCCTGGGATTATACGGCTTTTCTCTGACGCCTTTGTGGAGTCGTTGTCCTGCTCCCTAACAATGAGTGTCCCCTAAGGCCCCATGCTGGGCCCTCTTCTCTTTTCTCTCTGCCTTGGCTTACCTGGTGAGTGATCTCAGCAGCTCTGGCGAGATCAATGGTCACCTCTATCGAGATGACGTTCAAATTGATGTCTCGAGTCTGATTCTTTTCCTTGTGAGAGTCCTACGTCATCAGTTGCTGATTGGATACCCTGAAGAAATATTGAAGAAAATAGGTCTGAGATCAAGTGAAAATATTCCCATGTCCTTAGCATTTCCATTTCCCATGAGGGCATCGCTATCCCTTCAGCCACCCGCCAGTCTCATCTGCAGTCTTTCTCCACTCTTATGTCTCCCTCACCTCCCACGTCCAATCAGTAGCCAACTTTTGTTGATTCTCCCTCCCCAGCATCTCCCACATAGCCACCCTGGCCCCTCTCCCCTCCACTCACACCACTTCACCCTGGTTCAGGCTGACATCACCTCTCACTTCAATTCTTGAGATAGCTTTTTAATTGTTCTATCTGCCTCCATCTTTCCTCAATCCTATCTAGTCTCTAGCCACACAACTAAAGCTGAGCAGTGGCCCCTCCCTGAAAGAAGAGTGGACTTTAGAGTGAGAAGACCTGGATTCCAGTCCTGGCTCTGAGCTAAATCTCCTCCCCTGTATATGCAGGTAAATGGATGCCTCCGAAAGAGACCTCTGCTCTGGGTAAATGAGCTTTTTGCAAAACTGGGCACAGGCTGGGTTTACCACTGCCAAGCATCTACACACTATCTGGGGATGGGGAAGACTTTTTTTTTTATCAGTAATTATTTAGGCTTCCTTTCTTTCTCTCTCTCTCTCACATACATATATTTATAGATAGATAGATAGACAGACAGACAGATATATAATTAGACAGACAGACAGAGAAATAGATAGATAGATAGATAGATAGATAGATAGATAGATAGATAGATAGATGGATGGATGGATGGATGGATGGATGGATAGATAGATAGATAGATAGATAGATAGATAGATAGATAGATGGATGGATAGATAGATAGATAGATAGATGGATGGATAGATAGATAGATAGATAGATAGATGGATAGATAGATAGAGGTATAGATTTAGATATCTTGTAAGTAACCAATTGCTTACATATTGCTTCCACTATTAGATTGGAAGCTCCTTGAAGAGAAGGATTTTTTTTTCCTTTCTTTGTATGCTGAGAGCTTAGCACAGTGCCTGCCTCAGAAGCAGGTGCTTGATAAATGCTTGTCAACTAAATGCTCCTGATGGACTGATTGGATCTGCCATTTTGGAAACCTTGGGAGGAGTAGATCAATCCATTAAATAAGTCTAGCCATCCCATTCTTTCCTCCTTCCTCCTTGGGGCCACATCAGTGTAATCAATAAGGTCATTCCCATGCCTTCAATAGCCCACCCTACCACCTCCTCAAGAATCTCCTTTCTGCCATGGATGTCCTTTCATAGGTGAAAGTCTGCAATGCAATTCTCCTGTCTCAATTGTTGGGAACAATCGTCTCATTCCTCCTCTGTGCAAGGTTGTGAGATTGTAAGATTATAAAATAAGAACACGCAAAGTTGGCTTTGGAGAACTTCTTCCTGAAGGCTCATGACTCACTTATTTGTGACCAGGGAAGAGGGTGAGGCCAACAACTGCTGGAATCAAGGAATGTCCATGGGATCTAACAGGTGTCAGTGTTCCTAGCCCTGTTATAGGCAGAGGATGAAGGTTCGTGGGTAGCATGTAGACAGAGAAATTTGGTACTCTGGTCAGACAGGACTTAAGTGTTGTTGGGCGTGGAGCAATGATAATAATGAAGGGCAATGTGGGATAGTGGAAAGATTTCTGAATTTGGAGTCAAGGGACCTAGATTCTAATCCTACTCCTATCCCTTGCTAAAGTATTTTGACCTCTCTGGACTTCAGATGCCTCATCTATAAAACTGTGAGGCATGGCCTCTAAAACCCATTCCAGATCTAAGCATTTGATCCTCAGATCTCTAGGCGAACAAACCAAGAAGCCTCATGAACTAGTGTATGTGTGTATGTGTGCGTGTGCACATGTGTGGGCTCCATGAAGGACAGGAGAGGGAGGAGAGAGAGAGAGAGTCAGCCATGACCTCTAGCTCCTACAACCAGTTCCTTTGTTTTCCATCTATCTCTCTGGTGTCTCCGCTGCCACATTCATGCTGCATGAATGGGGATCAAAGCCTAAATTCTCTTTGCAGGTGCTGCTACCCATTTCCCATGACTAGCACTTATTGGGACTTCACTCCTTCTGCCAGTTACACATAGCAAGACTCCAAAAGCACTGGCAAACCTTTTAGAGATCTCATGCCCAAATTGTACCTTCAAGCCACCTGTGACTCCCCCCTCCCTGCATCGCCCCAGAGAGCAGAGGGAGGAAGGGCTAGGATTGGGCTGCTGGGCAGAGGGGTGGGACGTGCAAAAAATGTACTTAGGCACCATGGAGAGGGGTAATGGAGCAGCTCCCTCCAGCATGCCGGGACACACATGCCACATCTTCATCAACATGGGCATAGAACAATGAAACATGGAGGTAGAGAGTGGACCCATCTAGGCCTCTCCATCCTGGGGAAGCAAAGGATGGTAGATCTATGCTTAAAGAGATCTCAGAGCACTATCTAATCTCTACTTCCCATTTTATAAATGAAGAAACTAAGGCCCAGAATGGGGAAGGGAGTAGCTCAAAGCCCCAAAGAGAAGAAGCATCAGATTTCAGATAGGACACAGATCTCCGGCCAGTGCCTTTATCACAGACTCTAGTGGGTGTGCCGGAAGATAAACAGCCACATTTTGGTATGTTATCTAGGTAGGTCGTGGCAGGTTGAGAAAGAAGGCCAGGGAGCATGTCATTGTTCGAGTCTGGAAGGGTTCTAAATGTCCGAAGCCTGTCCTAAGGGCTGTCCTACTCTCCGACCCAGCTCCCATTCTCAGGAGCTTATAGGCTTCCCGCAAGCTTGCTTGGAGATCCCTGTCCATACACTCCCTCAGCCCCCTAGCCAAAATGCTTGGAATCCAAGAATGAGGAAGAGGAGGATTACATTTAGGCCCCTGCAATCCACGCAGAGGCTCAACTCACCTTCTTATGTGGGAACAACAACAGAAAATTACCCCGATATCGAGGTTCAATGAAGTCTCATTTTCGACCTTCCTTGGGGTGTTTCTGTGAAGCCTGTGCTATAATGAGGATGAGCCAGGAAGGAGGTGCGGGGCATAACAGTAAATTAGCATGCAAATAGCTGATTGGCTTCTTCTGAGTTTAACTTCCTAGGAGTCCTGGCGCTCAATGATTTCCTTAAGCAAAATAATCATGGGTAACAGAAAGCCTTCGTTGTCCCCCTGGCCTTGCTTGGGGAACCTGTGGGGGTCAGAGCACAGATCCAGCCTGGGCTTCTGTTTCTTCTACTCAGTTATAGACCTGTGTTCTACCCCCAGAGACACCCATCCCTGGTTGGTCTCCACCTCCCTCATTCTATCAAGGAGAAGAGCCTTTCCTACATTGCCAGGCCCCCACACACACACACACTTGAGTCTGAGCTTTTCTTCCCCCATCGAGGTACTGACTCTTCCTCCCCCTCTCCTCTATATCCAGTTCAATTCCATGACCCATCTCCTGCATGGAGGCCCTTCTCTCCAGGTGACCGTCCTCCCCTCCTTTCGCCTGGACTATTGCAACAGCTGCTGGTTGGTCTCTCCAGGCCAACCTCTATTGGGCTGCCAGATATTTTTCTAAAGAGAGGTCTGATCCTGTCACCTTCCCCATCTTTCCCTTATTCAACAAACATCTCCAGAATCAAATATGAAATCCTCTACTTGGCATTCAAAGCCCCTCACAACTTGCTTCTCCTCTACCTTCCCAGACTTCTTCTGCCTTCCACCCCAGTGCTTCCCTCTCTCTAGTCCATGATCCAATTATACCAGCCTCCTGGCCACTCTGCAGACAGGACACTCTATCCCCTGACTCTGGGCCTTTTTGTTGGGGGTCTGGCCCCTAGGCCTGCTAATGTCATTGTTCTCATCTCTCTCCCCTTCTACATCTTCCTTCACATCCCATCTTGTGGGAAGCCAATAAGAGAATAGATAAAAATCTGAGACCCCTCTTTTGACACCTCTTATGAACCATACCTTTTCTTATTGGAAAAACATTATAGACTTATTGAAAAGCTTTGAGTCCTTAGCAGACCAGCAACTACTGAGTTAAAAATTTCTCTCCTTGATAATTAAGAAGCCTGAACTCTAAAAAATATAGTCAAGGCTGGACACAGACAAAGATAGAGATAAGACTGAAGCCAGACTACCTGACCAGGTGCAGACCTGTAAATCAAGGCAGAATGCAATTAGTAAACATTTCCATGAAATATATTTCTGCTCCCAGAATTAACCCCTACTAATTGGTGGTTGGAATTTGGCCCTTGTCCTTGTACCTATATCACTACTTTTTAGACTTTAATGGATTGTGTATGATTTGTAACTCCTTCACAGCTGTGACTCTTTCTTTATGTTCTTTGTTTGAAACCAGTATAAAATAAAGTCCAAATCCCATAGCATTAGAGCAGCATGGGCTAACCACTGGTCTGGTTGTTATCATTTTCTTTTTCCTGTCTTAACAACCTGATACCGTAAAACGCCACTCAGGACCCCTACCATATAGAGCTGGCTCTCTATACCATCTCAAATACCAGCCTTCACAAGAAGCCTTTGTCCTTCCCACTTAGGCCCAGGGCTTTGGCTCTGTTAATTATGTTCACTTTAATCTATGAAGCTTTTATGTGCAGGTTGTTGTATTCCTCCTTAGATTGGGGGCTCCATGATGGCAGGAACCATCTTTGGCCTTTCTCTGTATCCCTAGGATTTAGCTTGCCTCTGGGCTCTGTGTAAATAGAAACACCTGAACTACATTTACCCAGCATCCCTTTAAGTTCCATCCTCTCTTGGTGCCCAACGTGGGGTTCAGGTGTTTCTATTTAAACAGCTTAGGGGAGAAGCTTAAATATACTCTTTCCCACCCTCCCTCCTTCTCACAGGCCAGGGGGTTTCCCTGAGTCCTCTCTTTCCCTCCCTGCCAAAGTGATTTTCCTAAAATGGAAGCCTGACCACATTATTCTCTCTACTCAAGCTGCAGTGGGTCCCAATTATCTCCAGGCTCAAATTGGAAATCCTCCACTTGGCAATGGAAGCCCTGCTTAACCTGGCCCCAGTCCACCTTTCCAGTTTTTATGACACCTCCCTTCCCTCTTTGGTCCAGCCAATGTGACCTTGTTTTTCTTCATGCATGACACTCCACCTACCACCTCCCCCTTTTGTTCTGATTGCCCCCAAACCTGGAAAGCCCTCCCTGCTCACCCTGGCCTCTTGGATGTCCCCGTTTCCTTTATAACTCAGCTGTCAGGGCTTGCACAAAGCCCTCTCCAAAGTGCCCTGTACCAGGCGCTCAAGCCCTCATCCCCAGATTCAGCTCCTACTTATTTATGTACTCCAATAGGCAGACAAGTTGTCCCTTTTCCCCATCAGAATTGCAGTTTCTTAAGGCAAGGACGATTTCCCTTTTCAGAGTTGTATCCTGAGTCTAAAGCACAATTTGGGGTTCCCAATAGGAGATCAATAAACATGCCGATCAGTTGATCTGTCAGGGTGCAAGAGTAGATCTATTCATATCCATCTCGTATGTTTGTACATTAGAATGGAGCTCCCAGAGGACAGGGACTATCTTATTCTTGCTCTCCTCAGATCTTAGCATCAGGTCTGGTAAAGAGGAAGTACTTCACCCATAGTTACTAACTGACTGATTGGTTTTCTTATATGAGAGCTCACTTTGTCCCACAAAGGGCACAGCTTACTTTTAATGCTCCTTGAAGGTGAATATGGAAAGGACAGCAGGATTGTGGGAGTGGGCCAAGTGGAGAGAGCTTCTATGGGGCTGCAGACACCTCTAGCTCTTGGGTGGGGAAACGATCCTGACCCTGCTGGGACACTCCATTTGGGAGGCTCTGGAGCTCATCAGACTATTCCCCAAGTCTTTGAGCCACCTGTGTCAGTCAGTCTAGAGCAGTGATTCCCAAAGTGGGCGCCACCGCCCCCTGGTGGATGCTGCAGTGATCCAGGGAGGCGGTGATGGCCACAGGTGCATTGATCTTTCCTATTAATTGCTATTAAAATAAAAAAAATTAATTTCCAGGGGGCTAAGTAATATTTTTTCTGGAAAGGGGGTGGGAGGGCAAAAAAGTTTGGGAACCACTGATCTAGAGAGAGGAGAAAGAGGAGGGTTAATGTTGTTGATGTAAAGGTCAATGGGGATTCCCAGACATACCCCGATGGGGATGGGATGGCACGGCCAGTAGGTGTTGTATCAGAAAGGCAGCCCTCTGCTGTCTCAGGAAGGCCTTATTCATGCCAGAATCACTCAGTTTGGGGAAGCTCATCCTTTCAGATGCAGTGAAGAGTCACCAAGTCCAGCCACCACCCATGAGGAGATGCTGGGAGTGCAGACGTCGTCCCCTGGTCATATTCTTGAGGACTGGACTGTGAGGCAAAGCACACTGAGGCATTCTCCCATGGGGGATGGTTTTGGGGGCCCTTGCCAGCGCAGTCATTCCCTTCCTCAACCAAGGAGGCTTACACAGGTCTGAATCACTCTTTGAGAACATTCACAGCTGCTACCAGCCTTCGAATAGCAGCCAGTCTGTTTCTCCTGCATGTAAAGTCCATTCTTCCTCCCTGAATCCTCCAGTACACAGTGGCCCAACGTGCCCAGGCCAGCAAGCTGTCATTTGGAAAGTGGGCCAGCCACCTACATCCACATGAGGGCTATATTGGGCTGTGATGCTCAAGCTCCGTCTAGCCCTGACTCACGGATGCCCAAACTTTGCAATTTTAACTGTTTCTTTTGCTTGTTAGTAAAGACACAGAAGGGAATCTTAGCCTTTAGCCCAAGAGAATGGAAGGGAAAAGTTGAGGTCTGGATCAGGAAAACTGGGGTCATTGGACTATCCTACAGAGCAGCAAAGGCCTGTGAACAGTATTAGGGAGATGATGCTTCCGTGGTGCGGTCCATTGGAATCCACTAACCAGCAAGCATTTATGCAACAAAAAAGCTGACCGCCCCTTGCCCTCAATGAGCGTATAGCCTAATAAGTGAGGAGAAAAAGAGCCCGTATCTCAGAATATCTACAGGGAATGCTTTAAGTCACTCTCTAGTTCATGTTTCCATTGGAGAGCAAACCTGAGGTGAGGAGTTTGAGGTAGGAGGCTCTGCTCCAGGGCCTGGCGGGGCTATTTGTTTTCATGTTCCCAATGAGCTATGATTGTTTTAAATGTATGAAAGGCAGAATTTCAGAGGAAGAAGGGACCTGGGAGGCCTTTGAGTCAACCCTTATCCCCCAAAGAACCTCAACTCTAACATCCCCACAAGTATTCATTCAGGATGCCGACAACACTCCATGAAGAGAACCCAAGACCTCTTGAGGCGATTTTGATTGTTAGGAAGGATTGTTAGGAAATCTAAATTTGCCCATCCAACTTTCCCTGACACTCTCCAACTCTGTTCTCTAGGACTAAACAAAGCAGTGGACAGACAGTGATAATCTTGGAGGAGAGAAGATGTGAGTTCAAATCCAGCTTCAGAAACTTGCCCCTTGTGATTAAATAAGTCATTTAATCTCTGTTTGACTCACTTCCTCATCTGTAAAATGGGGATAATGATAGCTCCATCTTCCCCAGGTAAGGAGTTCATAATTAGAAAATATTTAGTCCAGTGTCTGGCACATAGTAAATGCTATATAAATGTCAGCTATCGTGATTATCATCTAAGCTCTCTGCCACCTGATAGCCCTCTGGAAGTGTGAATGTAGGTTGCGTGTCTTCTCTGGGGTAAATTACATGTCCAGTTCCTTCCACTCATCCTTATATGGCACAAACCATCTACTGGACACTCCTACAAAACAGAAATGAACTGACCCCACTACGTAGACAGGCTCAGAGCAGAGCATCGGACAACAGGACGATCCTCCACCTGTTCCTGGAAGTCAGACCTCTCTTAAAGCAGCCCAAGATGGTGTTGATTTGATCCACTGTCCTAACCCACCAGTGACTCTGGGGCGGCCGGAGGACTCTGTGGATAAACCTCTAGTCACTTGAGTCAAGAACATGAGCCCAGATCTGGCTTTGGATGCTTACCGGGGCTATTAGCCTGAGCAAGTCATTAGAATTCTGCCTTCCTCATCTGTAAAATGGGATCGATAAAGTCACCAACCTCCTAGGGTGGTTGTGAGGATCAAATGAGATCTATTTGCAAATTGTTTTCTAAACCTTGAATGAGAATATCAGTACTGATGAGAACAACAGTTGTTGTGGTGGCCGGGGTGAATCCTATGCTAAAAAGAACCACTCCTGGGGCAGCTGGGTAGCTCAGTGGATTGAGAGTCAGGCCTAGAGACAGGAGGTCCTGGGTTCAAATCTGACCTCAAACATTTTCTAGCTGTGTGATCCTGGGCAAGTCACTTGACCCCCATTGCCCACCCTGACCCCTCTTCTGCCTTGGAGCCAATAAACGGTATTGGAACCAAGACAGAAGGTGAGGGCTTAAAAAAAATAAAAAGAAAAAAAAATAAAAAGAATGACACCCTTCCTCAATGGATGGAAGTTTCTAGAGGCTTGTGGGGTGGCGGGACACCAAAATGCCCAGATAGTTTCCTGACAAACTGCTGTGTAGTCCCGCCTTAGGTACCTTCTGCCCTCATGTCAGGATCCTTGAGGAAAAGGAGAGGAAGAGGCAGCCTGTTGCCTTGGAGAGCTCGGAAGCTGATGTAGCCTCCCCAGGGATGTCCCACTCTAGGGACATGCGATGGCTTTAATGTATTTCTCATCCCTCCTGGCCAATGATAAGGAAGTTACATCTGTGGCAGCTGCGGTAGGATATTCCTCCTCGGGAAGTGAAAGAAATGAGGCGTTGCCGCTGCTCCGCATTTCACCCCCATCATGGCTCTGTCCTCCCTGCCTTGCCTTTCCCTCCAAAGCAGCCGTTAGAATGGGGTCCATGGAGATGCCAGGGAAAGAGCTCGCTGCACTGTCTGAGAGACGCGAAGCTAGAGCCGGCAGGGCTGTGTGTGGGGGCCGAGCCATTAGCCTTCCCTCAATCTAATCTGAGAAGCAGACTTGGACGGAGAGACTCATTATCTCCTTAGACCCAGCTCCGTGGGCTTGTCGGACGTTTACACCAACACGTGGTTGCTCGCACACCCCGCTGGGAAAATGGACTCAGCCCTCGAGGGGCTTTGGAGCCAAGGAGGGGGAGGGGAGCAAAACTTCAGGGGCCAAAGCACGGGCTCTGGGCCAGCCCCGCTTGAGCTCGGTATTGCCACTGGCAGGGATGAGCAGTACCACGGGGCTGCGTGTGTACACCCCTGGGTCAGTCTAGCCATTTCTACATACACTTGGTGAATCATGGGAACTAATAACTAGAGAGAGAAGGAGACAGAGAGATCAGAGAATCAGCATCAATAAACATCAGCGAGTGCCTACTACGTGCCAGCTGTTGTCAGGGATAGGCAAAAAAGGACGCATCAGGTAGCCTGGCTCTATGAGTCAACTTAGGACCTCAAGAAAGTGCCTCTATCCTCTGTTCCTCAGTTGTCCTCTCTGGGACAGGGAGAAGCTGGATGGGATGACTTGGGGCAGTCCTTCCTCTTTAGGGTCCTCTAGTATTGTCCTCATTGTATTGTCCTCATTGTTCAGTCATTTCAGTTGTGTCTGACTCTTCACAAGCTCATTTAGGGTTTTTTTGGCAAAGAAAGGGGGATGGTTTGCTACTTTCTCCTCCAGAGGAGGAAACTGAGGCCAACAGGGTGCAGTGACTTACTTAAGGTCACACAGCTAGTAAGTGTGTGAGGCAGCATTCAAACTCCAAGGTTGAGAGTTTGATGTTCAAGCTCCCTTATGTGCAGGGGACTCATACAATCCTCAGTTCCCAGAACTCTAGAACTAAAAGGGGCCAACACGAGGCTCTTTTTTTCCCAGAATCCCAAAGTGGGATGAGACCTCCATAGCCATTGAACCCAAGCCAGACCTGACCACGACTGTTTTCTCCAACATTTCTGATCAGTGGTTTTCCAGGTGCTGCTTAAAGACCTCCATGATGGGAAAGTCACTGCCTCCCAAGGACGTTCTTTAACTCTCAAGAGCAGGGGTAGGCAATGGTATGGCTCTCAAGCCATATCTGGCTCCACCTCCTGACTGGCCAGTTGGGGCAGAGCCCCAGGATGTGCCCCAGGGGGCCCTTCAGCCCCCCCCCATATTCCAGCTCCTTCTGCCTCCATCCTCCTCCTTCTGCAGGCTCTCACGGCCAAAAAGGTTGCCGACCATTGCTCAAGAGTCTGAATCTTGGGAAAGTTCCCCACCACTCATACACACACACACACACACACACACACACACACACACACACACACACACGCACACACGCACACACGCACACACGCACACATGCACGCACACGCACATGCACACACACACACGGGGGGTGGGGGGAATGTGCCTCATTCTGTTCTTTAGAGAGAAGCAGAAAAGGTCGCTTCCACTTCCATGTAACAGCCCTTCCCATTCATGACAAGCCAGCATTCCCTCTTCCCTCTTCCCTTCCCCTCTTGCATCCCTTCTCCCACACAGTCCCCAAGTCTTCTCTTCTCCATCCCATTGCCGGAGCTGGTCTTCCTAAGCTCTGCTGCAGGAACACAAGGGACTTGGCGTGTCTGGCTTTGAGCTCCATTAACAGCAGCCCTCCCACATGCTCCAAGTGAGGCCTGGAGCTCCCCCCTCAAATGTGTGTCATGGCGAAGATCCTGCCAACACTCTTCTCACCACAGCATGGACTTGTTTTACTAGAAAGAGAAACTAATGGTGAAGTGACTTCTGATCCATAATGGGCACCATTCATTTTTATTGACGAGGAAACTGGCACCCAGAAGGCACACAGAGCTGCGTCCAAGGGCAGAGGCAGAAGCCATTTGCCCATTGTTTGGCAAACAATATTTCTATTTTGGTCCATCTGGGTCCCGACAAAGGGGTACCATTCAGTGGGACCAGGAAGGGCCGAGGACAGGCATAACAATTTAATTAATAATGAGGGGCAGCTAAGGCACAGTGGGTGGCACAGTGCCCAGACCTTTCCAGGAAAGGTAGCACTGATGTGCAGGGGGTTCCCCAATACTCTCTGCAGGCACTAGCCCAAGGCCAGAGAGCTGAGTTTGGAGGGGCTCATCTAAAGGGGGCTGCACTTGACCCCCATGGCCCACCCTTACCACTCTTCCACCAAGGAGCCAAGACACAGAAGTTAAGGGCTTAAAAAATTAAAAAAAAAAAATAGAAAATAAAAAAAAAAATAAAATAAAGGGAGCTGCAGAGGGATAAGTTTGTTGGCAACGTAGCAACCAAAGACAGTCTGCTAAGCTGGGGAGAAGTGGGTCATGGTGGGCTTCAGAGGGTGAGCTCCCCAGGGCACCGGGCACAGACGCCTGGCGTATCCTCAATGATCACGTACCTAATTATCTGTGTCCATGCTGCGTTCTACCCCCTACCAGGGGCATGGAAGGCCCCCAAAGCTTACAATGTTTCATTGTTTTTTTCCCCACTGTCTGCTTTCTGCAGAGGAGGCACCAGAATCCTCCATGGATGGTCCCTTCCATTGGAATGATACTCCACAAAGGACACTGCTGAAATTCCATATACGTCTGAAAGGCAGAGCCTGGACTTAGAGTCTAAAAAGCCCTTTGCTGGAATCCTAAATTCTAAAACTTACTGGTCACGTGCCCTATTGGTACATCTCAATCTTGTCGAGCCTCAGTTTCCTCACTTGTAAAATGGGACAATTGAGGATCATTCACAGGGTGGACATACAGAAAAATGGCTGTATGTTGTTTAGGAAGCTTCTAGGAGCTCCCAAGTTCAGCTACCACAAGGGACCCAGTCTGTTAGGGCTTCTTTCGGGACTGAGCTCAGATCTCACTGCCTGCAGGTTACGCCTCTTCCCAGCTGCTTTCAGGCTGTCTTTTCAGTCGGGTGACTCTTCCTGACCGCATTTGAGATTTCCTTTACAAAGATGTCGGAGCAGTTGGCCATTTCCTTCTCCAGAGCATTTTACAAAGGAGGAAACTGAAGCAAAGAGGGTTAAGTGATTTGCCCAGTCACACAGCAAGGCAGTGTCTGATCTGAGGCTGGATTTGAACTCAGATGTTCTGAGCCAATGCCCGCCACTTCATCTACTGTGCCACCTTTTATCCGTCAATAGGCTACACTTCTAAAACATGATTTATCTTGCATTTACTATGATGCCATATATGTGCTTTTTGATGTAAATCTAATCTTTCTCATTATAATGTAAGCTTCTCAAGAGCAGGGCCAGCCAGGTGGCACAGTGATTAGAGCACTGGACCTAGAATCAGAAAGACCCAAGTTCAAATCCCGCCTCCAAAACTAAATTACTTAACAGCTGCATTCCTCACTTTCCCCATTTGTAAAATGAAAATACCAATAACACTTCATGCCTAGAGTTCTTATAGGATCAGAGAAGAACATTTGCTAGACTCCTGGCAAACCTTAAAGCGATGGCTCACTACACGCTAGGCAGTTCTCTCTTCCTCTTTTAGCACGATCCCTGGCACCTCTGTGCTTTGTGACTATTTAGTGGTTGACCAATTGGATTGCCTGCCTCTCCCTGTGACTTATCTCAATTTCGGTTCTTGTCTTTGTGTCCTCAACAGCCAGCACAATACCTGGAACACAGTCAGCGGTTAATAAAGGCTCCGATGCTCTCTATGCCTGGCTACTTTCTATGGGTTTCCTTTGGACCCATAACTTGGTGTCTTGGGAATAAATCGAGTTCTTTGCAAACTTATCCCCTGATTCTCCCCCCATTTCTATCTGTTTTCCTTGTTACTGACATGAACATTTCCATGTGATAATTGGTAATAAATATGATTTTTTTTAAAGCTGCATTTGTAGTCAGAAGACCTTGGATTAACCAAGCCAATGGGGCCTCAGTTTTCTCATCTGTAAAATGAGATGATTCATGGAAATGAAATCTAAGGTCCCTCTTAGCTCCCATTTGATGATCCCAAGAGATAAATGTTACATAGGTAGCACAACCCATATGGAACCATGGCTTTGCAGTGGTTCCCAAACTTTTTTGGCCTCCCGCCCCCTTTCCAGAAAAAAATATTCCTTAGCCCCCTGGAAATTAATTTTTTAAAATTTTAATAGCAATTAATAGGAAATATAAATGCACCTGTGGCCATCACCATTCCTCTGGATCGCTGCAGCACCCACCAGGGGGCGGTGGCGCCCACTTTGGGAATCACTGCTTTAGAGCCAAAGAACCTGCACTCAAATTCCAGCTCTACTATTTACTCTCTACATAAGAAATAGTAGATGAGCGTCCCGATGGATGATGGGACAGTCTTGAGGTGAGAGGGAAAGATCTTTGAAGCACAGCCAGTGGAGATCCCTGCAATATGTATGAGAATTAGCATTTTAATTTTAGAAGGGTCTTCAGATGGTATCTGCTCCTCATTTTACATATAAGTAAACTGAGGACTAACAAAAGGAATGATTTATCTAAGGTCATTAGGTGATTTAAAAAAAAAAAAAACAACCTCCATTGCAAGCTGCCCCCATCAAGAATTTATGGAGATTTGGTCAAGTCCCCTCATTTTACAGGTGAAGAAACTGAGGCCCTGAGAGGCTAACTGACTTGTCTATAGTCACACCAGTATTGAGCGTTAAAGACAAGACTTGAATCTAAATCTTCCCGACACAACGTCGATTTTCTATCCGTGATAATAGCTGTGCTTCCTTCAGCACAGAGGAGAAAAAGATTGTAGCTACTCCTTTTTTTTTTTTTTTCATCTAAGTGTAAAAAAAAAAGTGTCTCTTTAACCTGGAGACCCCAAGAGTATGGCTGTTGCTATGGTTACACAGGCTCCTACTGCCTGAAGGTTTTGTGATTTCTCTCCACTGCCTTCCCCATTGTGGTTCCTTCTTCATTCATGCGTGCATACATACAAAGTTGGTGGTCATTCTGATCGAGTGAACAATGAATGGCTTAGCTTTGATGTTTAATCATTTACATCCTGCCTCTGCTGGTGGTTTGCAATCACTTGAACAAGGTTGTGCAGAATGATTTGGGGTTCCACTTGCTTAAACATGGGCTCTCGTCCTTGGGCTGGACCAAGAGGTGGATTTCGGCATCATCGGCGGGCCATGGATGATCGATGGATGAAAGCACTGGTAGTGAGGAGGAGGGGTTGGAGAGAGCCAGCTTTGTAGCCTGCCTTGGACGTGCATTGGCTCTGGGACCCTGGGCAAGGGAGTTAACCCTCACAGTCCTGGGCGCCTCTCTAAAAGAGATGAAATGTGCCCAGAGAGAGAGAACTTCTTCATCTGGGAGTTCCTTCTACCAATCACATCATAGGACTGGCTGGACCATAGTGGAAACCACAACAATGGGATCCTCATTCCATCCACTCAGCTAAAAGCTTTCCCTCCCTCTTCCAGTTTAATCCCGTCCTTTGTCCCATCACACTCTGTCCCAAATTGTACTTCTCCGTGAACACAGCTGAACCCACTGGGTTGGTCCAAGTGAAAAAGTGTGTATGGGAGGACCCTAGATCCAGAGGTACCTCTGAGGCATCGCATCCAACAACCTCATTCTGCAGAGAAGGGACTAAAGAGCTAGGGAGAGGCAGTGACTTGTTCCAGGTCTTCTCACAGGTTGGAAGAGGCAGAAGTGGAATGTGAACCAAAGTCTAAGACCATAGAAGTCTACTGAAGTACCCTGCGCCCTCGGGCTATTCTCTGGCGAGTCCCCATCATCTCTAATTGAACTCATACTGGACACTGCTGTTTCCTGGCCATCTTCATGCGCTGCTATTGCATGGAAGAGAAAACGCTGAGATGAAGGAAGCAGGGCTCACCACAAGCCTCTGCAGCTTTTCCTCCCTCTCCTTTGTTCCTGTTTCTCTGAACTTGGTGATAAGGTAACGTGCCTGCTTAAGGATGGGTCCTCACCTTCCACTTTATGTTCCAGAGAATCCCGTCTTCCCAGGCCATGCATTGGGGGCTCTGAGCTACGTACCCAGGCCAGAATAATAACAGCTGATCCTGACAGAATCCTTAAAAGTGTTCGAAATGACATCCACATATTATTTTGAGTCTTATAACTATCCTGTGGGAGAGATGCTACAGGTATCTCGCTCCTTATTGAAGTTAAATTGCTTGGAGAGCCCTGGGTCACACATGTTCAGCAGTGGACTGAAAATCCAGCTCTTCTTGGGGCCACGACTAGCATTGCATCTGCCAGACCACGTTGGACCCTCGCTGTTGTTTGCTCGCTGCACAGCAATCTTTTGTCTTTCCCTTTCTTTCCTTAGTGGATAGGAGAAAGTATATGGAAAGGACCTTAGAAGCCAATGATTGGCTCCAACCCTCTATAACCCTTCCCTAATACTCCCAGCAGGGGAGAAGAATCCAGCCACTGACTGAACACTATTTCCAACATCAGACGGCTCCCTACCACAGAAGGTGTAACATCCCATCATGAACAGCTATCATTAGACTCTTCTCTATATCAAACTGGCCTTCGCCTCCCTAGGAATTAGCCCCATTGGTCCTAATTTTCTATTCTGAAGCACGAAGAACTAAAACTCATATCTCTTCTATAAGCTGACCTTCCAAATATTTCTATCCAATTACATTCAACCCAATTGAATTCAGCAAGTTCTTCCTAAGCACCTATTATATACTAGGCACTGAGAACAAAAAGACAGAAATAAAACTGTCCCTGCTCTCAAGAAGCCTAAAGGAACTAAGGGAATATCCCACGATGGTGGCCAAATGTGTATTCAGATGAACATAGTCGAAGCAAAAGAAAGTAATGTCAACAGGCCCAAACCATCAATGATCATGGGATGGGGACTGGGTTCGAGGAAAGGATGGGAGAGACCTCTTGGCAGAACTAGACCCTGAGGGACACTTCAAAGGAATCTAGAGATTGAAAGACGGACAATTGGGAAGGGAGGCATTCTAAACCTGCAGGATCACTTGTGCAGAGACAGAAGAAGGAGGATGTGCTGCCTGAAGTTGTTCCTCCTTGTTTCTGTTTTGTTTTGTTTTGTTTTGTTTTGTTTTGTTTTGTTTTGTTTTGTTTTGTTTTGTTTTGTTTTTAAACCTTTATCTTCCATCTTAGAATCAATGCCGTGTATTGATTCCAAGGCAGAAGAGTGGTAAAGGCTAGGCAGTGGGGGTGAAGTGACTTGCCCAAGATCACATAGCCAGGAAGTGTCTGAGGCCAGATTTGAACCCAGGACCTTTCATCTCTAGGCCTGGCTCTCAATCCGCTGAACCACCTCATTGCTTCCAGTCCTTTGTTTTCAAAGATCAATGACACCATGAGAAATGAGGTCTTGCTTCATCGGAACGGCAGGGGCATGGAAGGCAGTGATCTGAAATAAAGCTGGGAAGGTGGATGGGGGTTAGATTGTGCAGGGTTGGAAATGTTTCTCTTATATTTCTTAATCTTCTCTGTTGCAGGTTCAACAGTCTCACTTCCCTCTATTGTTTCCCTTAGGACATGGTTTCGAGAGCAGTTACTTTCCTAATCGCCTTCCTCCTTGCCTCACCTTCCCATCCCCAAGCTACCAAGATCCCTCTAAACGTGAGAAGTGAACCCAAGCCTGCAGGTACCTTGGAATGGGTGCAGAGAGCTTCAGGTTGGTCACCTTCCTTGTCCTGAGACGTGGGACAGACGTGGCTCTGCTGACGTTCACCCCAGGCAGCCGGCATGCTCACCCCTCAACCCTGGGAGCTTAGTCCAGCGGAGCGTGATGTTTTCACTCAAGCTGGGGAGATGCCTCCGAGAATCCCCTCAGCATCTCCCCTGTTTTCTCTTTGGCCTCCAACATGGCCCTGGTGACCTCCAGGACAATGAGCTCAAAAGAGTGTGACTGGTGACATTTGTACAATCAAAGAGATCCATGCTGTCACTTAAAGAAGATACGGTGGGCCCCTTGTCTGATGCTTCGCTTTCTGTGGCTTGTTTCCAGTAGACAACCAGGAAGTGCTGGAAGGCCTCTGGTCCTACTCTGGAGCCAGACAGAGGGGCAACAGTGGGGAGAAAGAGGAGATCTATATGGGGTCACATGTTGTCTTGTATCCATAATAGCCTTGGAGTATATTCCCCACGAATATGGGAGCCTGCTGTATCATGATGCCAAACAACAAGGAAAGAAACTTTATTTGAACTGAGGAAAGTCACATATGTCCCAAACCTGAAAAAAAAGTCACTGGGGGGCAGCTGGGTAACTCAGTGGATTGAGAGTCAGGCCTAGAGATGGGAGGTCCTGGGTTCAAATCCGGCCTCAGACACTTCCCAGCTGGGTGACCCTGGGCAAGTCACTTGACCCCCATTGCCCACTCTTACCACTCTTCCACCTAGGAGCCAATACATGGAAGTTAAGGGTTTAAAAATAAAATAAAAGCTACAGAAAGGTCAAATAGAATGACTGCTGAGAAAAGGTGATGGAATTTAGCAGAGATGGTTGTGAACTATGGAAAGGAAGGGTAGTTTTAATCAAGTCTTAGTGGAATCTAAATCAAGAGCAGAGGGAGTTCAGAAGTCAGGGGAAGTAAGGAAATAACAGCAAGGACTGAAGGAAGCCTTTCCCAGGACTATGGCTGTGAAATAGAAGAGAGATGAGATGAGAGTTTAAATTGTTCCTCAGAGACTAGAGCAAAAGAGGAGAAAATGGAAATTCTCTGGAATTCTGAGGTGTGGCATGAAGGAGAAGAAAAAGCTCCCGAGGAGCCATCTCGGACTTTTAAAATGAAAAGGGAAGTTCCTCAGCTGAGAGAGATGTTTCATAAACTGAAGGCCAGAAGAGAAAGCCCAAAAAAGCTTCTTCAGAGGTCTTGATAATGAAGCAAGGGAGAATTGAAAAGATTCTTTGTCATAATAAAAGTCCAGTTGAGATTGGGCCGTATCGATTTGTAATGAGCGCCAATAGCCTAGTTACAGCTGACCTGGCAGAATTCAGATGTATGAAAGAAAGCAGGAGGAAAAGAGAATTATGGGTATATCCCAGGACTTGGGTTTGGGAAAGCACAAGCAGCACTAAAAAGAGGGGGTAACGAGCTCAAAGGCAGGAGTCAGGCTATGGTTGGAGAAATCAAGCAGAGGCTCAAGATTTAAGGAAGGCAAGTGTGGCCAGAGCGGAGGCGGTAGAGGGTGAGAACCAAGAAAGAGGAAGACTAGAGATAGCAGTGGCAATGACAGGTGTAGAAGAGATGGGTCGGAGGACAGGATGGAAAGACAAGAAGTTAGGGTTGGAATTCTGGGTCAGATAAGGCAGCAGGATTGTGGGGAATGGCATGATCAAGGGTATGAGCACCCCCATTTGGAAAAGATCATGAGAGCTGAGGACATTGATAGACTGTGGCATAGAATGTGTCAAAGGACCAAAATCTTTATGTGAAAGTCTTTGTTTTTATGGGCAAGTGTTGGAGTAGGGAGGAAAATTGGGACCTCGATACTGAACCAAGTCAGAAAAAAAGATAAAATGACCCGGACGTCTGAACTAGTCATACAAATGGATGGGACAAAACTAAGAGGAGAGAGGAGAGAATACTGAGCAAATATGGCAGAAGAATCATCTGGAAGTGGTAGTGAGGATCGAGGAACTCTATCTTGTCTTCCTAGACCAAAAGGTCCAGGCTAGAGGACATGAAGGCTAGAAGGCAAAATGAATGATGGGAAGAGCCAGTGCCCGTGTGGTTTTGACCAAGTCTCTGAGCCTCCCTGGGCTTCATTTGACCATTTCACATTTGACCAATGTGAAACGTTTAGAGAAGATCTTTCCAACTTCAGGTTTATGATTCTGTGATCCCAAGTCCCAGAGAGGCTGGCCAAGGATGCAAGGTCTTCCAGACAGGGCTGAGATCTGAAAGCCCCCCCCAAGGTGGAAAGAGCCCCTTGTGGAGGCATCTTGGGAGATCTGGCTATAGTCCAGATGGTAAGTCACTGGGGCTATGGGAATAGCCTGGATAAGGGAGTCGGATCAGTTCCCGTCACTTAGAGAAGATGACAATAACACGAAAGCTTTAAGCTGGAACAGTCCAAAGCTCAATTCCTGATGAAGAAACAGCCTGAAAGGTTCAATGAACTGGCCAATAATGAAAACACTGGCCCCAGCTTGATAAGGTTTGGCAAGTTTGGACAAGTGTCTCTGGAGAAACTTTCCCTCCTTTGGGTGAGGATAAAGTAGTAGGGAGAAAGTTATGCCTAAGGCTAAGAGGGTAAGACCTGGAACCCAGATCTCTTGACCCTCGATTCGGTTCATTCTTAGACAAGATGGTGCAAGTCACTTTCTAAAAGACAAACTGGGACCAACACCCCAAAGAACAAGCTGAATGTGAGATTATGAAGGGCCCAGGGTCAGGGCTATTGTAGCTGCTGTTAATATGTATCCAGACTCCAGTTAATCAGTGTTCAAGATGATGAGAAGAAAGCGCTCAACTGTAATTTTATTGAGTGCAGTTTTTTCCCATCCTGCCCAGTGTAACATATTTCTTAGAAGCCTGGGCTGCGAGTACTCTGCCCTGTAACTAATCTATGGAAAGGCGCTTCCTGAGATTTTGATGACTTCAAAATTCATGCCATGTCATTCATCCAGATGCAGAAATCCTATTCATAAGCATGCAAGCTGTGAGTTTGGTGGATGGCCCACTTTTAAGCCAATGAGGAAACAGTGTCCATAACTAGCATTACCCACCAATCAATCAATGAACATTTAGCAAACTTCAACCAAGGACCGGGCCTGGCTACCAAGACCTAAATGAAGCTATCCTTGCCCTCAAGGAGCTTACATTCCATAGGGAGCAACACATAAATAATTCTATTAACCTATTTAATTGCCTTAAGATAAAAGATGGGCTGGACTTGGGTGGATACCTTCAGGCTTTCTGGAGGAGAAATTAGACTCTTCTTGACCCAGGGGCACAACCAGATCTAGTGGGAGGCTGGGGAGCTGTGCTGGGTTTCAGAGAGGACATTTCAGCACATTCCTCCCCACTTCCTCCATTTCTGCTGAGGGCACCACGGACCTTTCTATTCCTCCCTTGGCAACCTAGGAAGCATCTTCAATTTTGCCTTCTCCTTTAGCCCCTCCTATCTAGTTGCTCCCATAACCGGCCAATTCTGCACTGACAAATAACAAATGGGAGCTGATCATTGGGCACA
The DNA here is from genome assembly GCF_016433145.1 of Gracilinanus agilis. NCBI lineage: Eukaryota > Metazoa > Chordata > Mammalia > Didelphimorphia > Didelphidae > Gracilinanus > Gracilinanus agilis. The sequence continues at coordinate 517,687,024 of NC_058133.1, forward strand.
GCTCTACACACATCTTAAAGTACTGTATAAATGCCAGCTCTTGTTCGCTCCTCTCCCCCTGCCCACCCCCAACAATCCTCCCCATGTCTCTATGCAGAGGCCACAGCTCGATTTCAAGTTCTTATTGCCTCTCCTCTTCCTGGGGTTATGGAGGGGTTTCCCAATTGGCTCCCTCACTTCCAGACTCTCTTCCCCTTCCTTTGTGCTGCCAACATCACCTCCCCAAGGCCTTGGTCTGATCATGTTATTTTCCTTTTCGGAGATCTTCCATGTCAGGTCTCTTTTTCTTGATTCCTTCCTTCTTTGGCTTGAAGCCCAGAGCTCTCCTGCTTACCTGGAGCGCCTGAATATCCATCAGACTCATTCCATCTACATCACAGAGGTCAAAGGCCTCTCCAGGTTCTTGTTTCTTGTCCCCTGTCAGTCCCTGGGCTCATGTTCCTTTGTTTATGGGAATCTAGAGACCCCAAACTTGTGGCCTAGTGAGATCTGATGAACCCCAAGTTTTAGGAATAACTTGTAGGTTGGAGACACTCAAAGCTTGTAATCTGTTCCCTGTTCCCTGTTCCCTGTTCCCATGAGAATCCACCCTGAAGGGAATCTCAAGACTAGCAGTTGCAGACTGAATAATGGACCCTAGGGTAAAAGCTAAGAGATTCTTTTGCCTTAGAAGCTTCTCCCATTGTACCACATCCCCTTTCAGGGATCAAACTCAGGACCTTCAGCTTATGAGTCTGATGTGCTGCCTACTGCGCTAAAGAGTCACTTAGCATTTACCCTAGGGTCCATTATTCTGTCTGCAACTGCTAGTCTTGAGATTCCCTTCAGGGTGGATTCTCACAGGAACTGGGAACTGATTACAAGCTTTGGGGGTCTCCAACCTACAAGCTATTCCTAAAACTTGGGGTTCATCAGATCTCACTAAGCCACAAGTTTGGGGTCTTCAGATTCCACATCGATACGTTCTTTAAGTAAAGGAGCCCAAATTTGAATTCTTCAGTGGCTTTTGCCCATTTCTGTTTAGGATATCACCCTCTTTCCACTGTCTTAGGGTGGTAACCTCAGTGTCATCCTTGACTTCACCCTTCCTCACCCCAACACTTAAACTAGGACCTTTCATCTCTAGGCCTGGTTCTCCATCCACTGAGCCACCCAGCTGCCCCCTATCCTTTGGTTCAAAAAGGACAAATGACATCAATGATGCCGAAGTCTTAACTTGCACATGTCTTGGATTTCAGTGAGGCTAAGTTGTACAAAGTCATCAGTCTCACTCTCTCTTCCAGAGTCATCCAAGTCCAGTGGCAGGACCAAAGTCGGGAAGACTGGCCATAATGCCCAGGATACAGGCGTCTTTGAGATCTGACCAACCCTAGGTATGTCACAGCTCCTGTTTTAGCCACCTCCATGGCCACTGGAACAAATTGTTCTCATCCACCCGTTCCACTAGGTTAAGTCTTCACAAGCTTGGGGTTGACAACCCCCTGACTCACGGATGGGTTCCAGGCCTGTTGGTTACCCTCAGCCTGGTTTAGGTCTCCTGCGGAAACTGTTTTGCCATTAGCATCTCTCACCCAGACTATTTTAATGGTCTCTCCTAATTATTCTCCCAGCATCATCTTCTCCCACTTCAGTCTTTGGCCCACAAGGGCTGTGGTGATTTTCTAGGTCCAAATGAAGATTATGTCACTTCAGTATTCAGTCAACTAGAGTGACCTCTCAGACAAAGTAGAACCTCCTCTATGGATCTTTTGAAGCCCAACAACCAAGTACAACCAAGTCCCAGTCTCTCTTTCCAAGCCATGGCCGTCACTTCTTATCTCCCCTCTTTATTTCTGCCTGGCCTTCTCTCTGTTTCTAACACATGGCACCCCGCCTCCCCTATTGCATCCCTTGTCCCTCCCCCATGTCTAGAATGACACCCCTTATTACCTCTTCCTCACAGAACCCTTCTCTTTCTTCCAGACCCAATATGGACCCCACCTTCAACACATCACCTTTCCTGGTCCCCTTTCCCCCACTGCTAGTGCCTCCTCTCTAATGACCTGACATTTAACTACATCCATTCTTACTTCTATTTATTCTGGATGTGCTTAGGTATTTAATGTGCCTGCTCTCTCCTATGATAGAATCATAGGAGATTGAGGGCAGGTACTGCTTCATTCTTTGTCTTCAGTGGTCAGCCCATTGCCTGGCACATCACCAACACCTACCTAATAAATGCTCTCTCATTGACTGATAGAGTAGCCTGATTTGGGATGGGGAAGACTGGCCAAGTCCCTCCACTGAGGAAGAAGGGAACCCTTAGCATAAATTAAAAATCCCTTAGCCCAGTATTAAAAATCCTCCACTGCCTGGCTCCAACACATCTTCTCAGCCATTTATCTTCTTCCCCTTGATAGCCTCCGTGTTTTAGCCAAAGTGGCCTATTTGTAACAGTTTGCCACCCATCTCTAGACCTTTTGCACAGTCCACCCTGTTTTGGATCCTGGGAGCTAATAGCAGTCTAGTAGATTAGAAAATATAGGGAGCAGCTGGATGGCTCAGTGGATTGAGAGACAGGCCTAGAGACTGGAGGTCCTGGGTTCAAATATGGCCTCAGACACTTCCCAGCTGTGTGACCCTGGGCAAGTCACTTAACCCCCATTGCCTAGCACTGTAACAAATAAAATTAATATAGAAGGATATATAAAGAAAAGAAAATATAGAGGAAAAACAAATTAGAATCAGAAGGCCTAGGTTCCAATTCTGCTTCTGCCACTCTCTACTGGTGTGACCTGTGGCAACTCATTTGATCACTTTGAACTCAGTTTCCCAAAGTTTAAAATGAAGGGGCTGGACTCAATGACCTCTAAGGTGTTCTCCACCTCTAAACCTTGGATCCCAGGAGCCTTTGCCTGAATCTCAAAGGCTGACCCCAGGCCAGTAACTCATTGGGTGGGAACCTGGATGACCCTGAGGTTTCCATATGCATTAAGTAACTAAGAAAATGGTTGCTTGTGACACATTTTTCTGTGTCCCAAATGATGATCCTCCTGGCTCCGACTGGTAACCGCTATCTACAGAGCAGGCTTTGGTTTTATCTTGCGTTGTCAGCAGCCAGCCCAGTGCCTGGCACATACTGGGTGACTAAGAGATGGAGAAAGAGACAATTGGATGAAAGGAGTTTGAGGAATAGTGAAGTCAGATTGATAGCTGGTGGGGGGAGGGAGAATGGAGAAAAGGATCCTCATCCTATGTCAGTGTTGCAGTCGGGAAAGTGGCCTTGGGGGCTGAGGAGACAAAGATGGGGAAGTTGGGCTCTGAGGGGCGGACATGTGGCCTTCCCAAGATGCTCTCATTGAAGAAGTAGGTAGTGGGAGAGGAAGAGAAGGTTCCTCTCTCCTCCCGGCCCTCTCAGTGGTGTTTGAGTCATCTCCAACCACACCTTCCCAGAGCAAATTCTGCCTTTTCTTAGAGAGGTCTCAGTTCCCAACTTCTCTTAACTCTCAGGCTGTGAGTTTCTTGAAGGCAGAGACCTTGTCAAGTCTCGGATGTCCCAGGCACCTAAGAGACATTTGCCGGATTCTTCATCTTCCTATCCCCTAAACACTAGATAGACCAGAATCCTAGACGTCCTAAGCATGAATTGAATGTATGTTGAATGAATGAAGGGTGAGCAGATCCCACTTTTCTTGAAAAGATTTGAATGTTTTGATGCTCAATGCCTAAACCAGCATCACCACTGGTCTCATGGCTTTGTTAAAGAAGATATTTGTGAGTGGTCGTCATAGTAAAAGAAATCCACCCAATCACTCTACCCTCACTCTTCTAGCATATTGGCTCACACACACACACACACACACAGAGATCTACCTTCTCTTTCTCTTCATATGTATACATGCATGTAGTATGTGTTTATATAGACAGATAAATAAATACACACTGCATATATACATATAGGTGTCCACAAAGGTTTCTACCCTTTCATCTCCATTATCTCATTATAAAGGAGAATCCTCATCTGTCTGGCCTGCCACCAAGTATTCATAAAGCGTGGATTATCAGCGAACCTTTTCCTCCGTGCCATCGAAAATGGGGTGAAAAAGCTGGAGCCATTTGATTAAAGAAGAGAAGCCTGGGAAGAGACACAAAAGCTGTCTTGGAGCATTTGAAGGCTTGTCTTTTGGAAGACTGGTTCGACTTGTTGTTGGACCCTCAGGGGAGATAAGAGAATTGGGTGCAAGTTGGAAAGAGACAGAATTCAAGTGTGCAAGAAAACTCACCTAACCACTGGGGCTGTCTTAAAGGAGAGAGAGCCATGTTGGGGCCTAGTCAGCCTCTTGGAAGTATTCCAGCAAAGTCTGGCTACCCCCTTGCCCGGGATGAGATTCTTTGCCTTCTGAAGGAGCTCAGACGCCACATCCTCCATGTTGGTTCCCCAAGCTCCTCTCCTGTCTCCCCTTTATCCCCTCCACTTCCCAACCCCAGCACCGAGGAGTCAACTCTCCTCCTTGGAACTTGGAGGCCAGCCCATTGGACTTCACCTTGTTCTTGATCCTTTTCCAATCTGTTCTCTGCTATATGTTCCCATCCTTGGCACATGGCTCTCCTGGTCTGCTTGTTTTTCATTAGTATAGGTACTCCATGATCCAGATCCATGATCCTTTGCTCGAGCTGGTATTAATGAATGATCCCTGAACAGAACTGATTGATAAAGGTGGTTTTCCCCTATAAACAGAATAAGGCTCGAGTGCAAACAATCCTGGAAGAAGGAACTTTGAATGGCATCCACATCCAGCCGTAAAGGCCATTGGCCAGTTCTTGGCTTGTATCCCCTGTCGTTAGAGGGGAGCAAAGTCATTGCTCCCCCCGCCACTACTTGTGAAAGGAGTGAGAAGGAGGATGATTTTGTGCTTCATGGCTTTGGGAAATCCAGGCTTTAGGATTACAGGGCAAGTCAGGGCGAGCTCCAGGAGAGAGGATGGGCAGGTGGGGGTGCCAGCACAACTGCTAAAGATTAGGGGGAGAAAGTTGTGAGTCTGGGTTAAAGGCCGGCTCTCTCAGTTACTTACTACCAGGGTGGTTTTGGGGGGAATTACATCAACGTTTCAGAGCTTTAGTTTTTAGATATATGTATGGAATAATAGGATTTACCAGATGGTCTCCATGGCCACTTCCAAGCTTCTGATCTCATTGGGTTCGGGAAGATACTGAAGTATAGATAGGCAAAGGCTGTACTCTCAGAGGCTCTGGGTTCAACTCTCACTTCTGATGCTTGCTCCTGGTGGGATCTTGGACAAATAATTTCACCTCCTTGGGACTCGGTTTCTTCAATTGGAAAGCAAAGGAACGGAAATACAGATGCTTTTAAGGTCCCTTTATGGACTAGAGCTCGATCCCTATGACTAGAGAGACAGATACCTGGAAGACACACATACTGGAGGCCAGATCAAAGTGAATAAATTAATCCGACTGTTAGCATTTATTATTAGCCTTAATTAGGCAGGTACTTCACTAAGCCTTAGAAATATTAAAAAAAAATAAAAGGCAAAAGTGAGTCACTCTCTGCTCTCCAAGAGCTCCCAGTCCAATGAGGGAGACAATACACAAACGTCCATGTACAAACAAGATCTAGACGGAAATAATCAGAGATAATCAACATGGGGAAGGTGCTAGCATTAAAGAGAAGTTTCGGGGAAATCTTGTGGAAGGAGGGATTTCTGTGGAGACTCAAAGGAAACCAAGGTGGGCAGAAGACTGAGATAGAGATAAGGGGGGAAAGTGATGCAATTTTGAGGAACAACCAAGTAAGGCGGAGACGAACAGTGAGAAAATGCTTACTAGGATTTAGAAGCCAGGCAAATGCTCTGGGGAGAATCCACTAGAATCTAGTGACTAGATGATTACCTATTTTGATTTTCCAGAAGTTATAGTTTTCTAAAATTCACAGTCATATTAGATCACTAGAAGAATTGGGGAGGGGGAGGTAAGGGAAGCAGGGAGGGGTCCAGACCCAGGACTGCATCATTGTAGGGAACTCCTCATCGAAGGAAGACAATCCCTGGCCCCTGTCTCAGTCCAGGATTTATTCTTATGATACACGGCTCACCTTTGGGCCTAGGCTACTCTACCTTCTGATTACATGATTTCTAGCTGCCAGTCCTTCAGCTTTATTTCTCCATTTCAGAATGTTGGGAGTCAAAATACCTGGGTTCAAATCCCATCTCTGCCACTTAGGTGCCTTGAGGTAAGTCACAATTTTGATGATGCCCATGCAAAGTGAAAGGGTTCTTCTAGGTCCGTGGTGATGAACCTATGGCACGTGTGCCAGAGGGGGCACTCAGAGCCCTCTCTGTGGGCACAGGCACTGTTGCCCAGCACAGAGTTCACCAGAGTTTGTTACTAGAAAGCCAGAGGGAAGCGGGACCTGGCTGCTCCCCTAACTCTCTCTACATATGCCAGAGGACATTTCTCATATCACATGCCTCTCTAAAATGCTCACCATCACTGCCCTAAAGTATAAATAGAGGCAGCATGTCCTAAGCTGTATGGGTGAACCTATGGCACACATGCCAGAGGGGGCTGCTCCCCTTCCCCTCTCTATCACCCCTCAGGACATTTCTCCCATCATTTGCCTCTCTGCCTAAAAGCCCAATAGGAATGTTTCCTCCTTCCCCTATCTGGTTTAAGGCAGGGGCCCACGTGTGGTGTGAAGGTTGCAGTTTGGGCTCTTGGTCTCTAAAAGTTTTGTCATCACTGGCCTAGGTGGTGTCTAAGGTCCAATCCCCCTCCAGATCAAAGATGCTATGGCTCTGGGGCAGACCATGATCTCTTCCCTCCAGTCATTTTGCTTTAGTTTTAGGGAATTGCCTGGGAGCACTGAGAGGTTAAGGGATTTGTCCAGAGAAACCAAAACCAGTCAGTATGTGTCTTAGATGGGTCTTGACCCAATTCTTGCTGCCTCTGAGGTTGGCCCTCTAGCCACCAGGACTTGCCACTTCTTGGGTGAATATTGATGTTGAAGGAATTGATTTACTCCAGAATAGCCTGGGAATGCCTACAATTGTTATACAACTTTTCAATTAAAAATATGGATGATTTTGACCTAAAAATGTTAACTCGGTGCCTCTGATGGTGCAGGCACTTAACACACTCTCAGGAGCAATTTCAGTCTCTGGGGTACAAAGCACAAAACTTCTCTTCTTGGGAGAAGTCCACGTGGGAAGTCATGATGTGAACATAATAAAGATAATTAGATATGGGAGGCAGCCTCACCTCAGTAGCCAGAACAATCTAGAGTTAAAACTTACCTTGGGAACAGAACCAGGAGAACCTTATACACAGAGACTGATATATTATAGCACAATTGAATGTAATGGACTTCTCTACTAGTAGCAATGCAAGGATCCAGGGCAATCCTGAGGGTCCTATGAGAAAGAACACTATCCACATCCAGAGAAAGAACTGTGGGAGCAGAAACACAGAAGAAAAACAACTGCTTGACCACATGGTTCTATGGGGATATGATTGGGGATGTAGACTCTAAACGATCACCCTAGTGCAAATTTCAATAATATGGAAATAGGTCTTGATCAGTGACACATGTAAAACCCAGTGGAATTGCTTGTTGGCTATGGGAAGGGGGTGGGAGAAGGGGAGGGAAAGAACATGAATCGTGTAATCATGGAATAATATTCTAAATTAATCAATTAAATACAATTTTCAAAGAAAAAAACCTTTCCTTGGACACACACTGATTATGCAACCCTAGGCAAGTCACAGACTCTCCCAAAGATCTAACCAAATCTCTAAGACTAGAGATTGCAGAGAAAATGCCAACCTCCATTGGATCAGGGAGTTCCCTCATCTAAGAGTTTCTCAAATCATGGAATCACAGGGCTAGTTCTATCTCTAATTAAGGAATTGAGCATGAAGGGCAGCACTTGGACACTTGTAGGGAAAGGGACCCCAGGATACCATCCTCTGGGGGAATGGAGGAGGACAGAGACCCAAAGACACCATGAAATCATTTTTAGAGAAGTCACTGAAGGGGAAGAGAGCTGGAACAGGACCGAGTCTGTCTGAAGCTTTGCCTCGTTGGGAGAGGAAGCATGTAATCTGACAGCTTCCTCTTTTAGCAAATTATTCTTGCTGACTAAGTGCTAAGTTCATAAGAACATGGCATATAATAAGCCTGCATAATTTGAAAAATCCTTCTTTAAAATTTTGTGTCCTCTAAATGTCATCTCCCCAGGCAATTTCCTATTTACCCCACCTTAGTTACAGTTTTGGAAACTTTACATTTTTTTTTAAACACTTACCTTCTGTCTTAGAATTGACACTAATTATGGGTTTCAAGGCAGAAGAGTGGTAACGACTAGGTGACTGGAGGTAAGTGACTTGCCCAGGTTACACAACTTGAAAGTGTCTGAGGCCAGATTTGAACCCAGAACGTCCTCTCTCCAGGTCTGACACTCCATCCACTGAGTGAGCCACCTAGTTGCCCAGATACTTTACGTTTTGTCAGTAAGGACACAGGAAGAAAGGAGGGAGGGTTGGTTAGATCCTAAAATGTGGCAGTATCCTGTGACGATAAAGAATACAAATTGTCAAATGTGATTCTACCAATGGACTGTCTACATTGGCCACCTCACAAGATGGTACCCGAGGGTTGGAGAGAACTCCTGTGGCCCCACTGAATATCCTTGGGCTTGACGGGTTCCAGTCCAATCATTGGTTTCTCACACAGCTCTCTTCACTCTTCTAGAGCTGACTATTAAATGCATTCACTCAATAGGCATTTACTTAGAAGGGAACTTTTGTATTGCCAAAGCTTGATCCGAATGGTTGTGGGAATGATACTGTTCCAGGTTGATTAAGGCTCAAAGGCTGCTCTGATGGAGGAAGGTATGAGTCACTTTGATGCCCGTACAAGTGAGACATGAAAGAAGCCACAGATTTCTCGGTCCGCCTGGGAAGTAGCCCTTCGGAATTGATATTTCACGGTGGGTTTCATGCTCATTTGTGCTCGTGGCTCTTTTTAAAAAGAGACAGAAACAGAGGAAGAAAGAAATGGAAGAAGCAGCCCTTTGCGAACCAAAATGGCCAAAGTAGGCACAATTCACCCAGAGCTCCTTCTTCACTTCTGCCTTTCTGGCATTTTGTGTTTCTATGAAAATGAAACCCTATCATCAGGAAACTGTCAGGTCACTGGCCCAGAGGAGCTGTGGGCAGGGTGGCAAGGACGTTCTCGAAGATTGTACCTTTTCTAGATCATCATCCAGGCTTCAGGGATCTTTTCTTTCCACGGCAGATCCCTCACCCACTCGGGTGCACCTTTGGTTTCACTGCAACAAAGAGCATCCCAGCTGCTCCAGGTCACAAGAGATCTCGGCGGCCATTGAACCCAACTTGTGCTGGGCCTTAGGTCTGCTCTAACTAAGACTTACCCAGGGAGTGATGGCCCAGCTCTTTGCTTGAAGGCCTTTATTAAAAGAGGAACCAAGGCCTCCTGAGCCATCCCATTCTTCATTTAGATAGCTTCAGTTGTTTGAAGGTTTCCCTTTACATTGCTCCTAAATCTGTCTCCCTCAGACTTCTACTCATTGATACTATTTCTCCCCTCTGGGGCCAAGCAGAATGAACCAATTCTCTCTTCCATCATATACTTTAAAACATCAATCAGCTCCCAACCTAACCATCCTCAATTCCTTTAATTAATTCCTGAAGGGTATAAACTAAACAAAATAAAACAAAAACAACTTATATTCATCTTAGAATCAATACTGTGTATCAGTTCCAAGGCAGAAGAACAGTAAGAGCTAATCAATGGGAGTTAAGTGACTTGCCCAGGGTCACACATCCAGGAAGTTTCTTTTTTTTTTTAAACCCTTAACTTCTGTGTATTGGCTTCTAGGTGGAAGAGTGGTAAGGGTGGGCAAAGGGGGTCAAATGACTTGCTCAGGGTCACACAGCTGGGAAGTTTCTGAGGCTGCCAGGAAGTTTCTGAGGTGAGATTTGTACCCAGGACCTCCCTTCTCCAGGCCTGGCTTTTAAGGAGTCATCTAGCTGTCCCCACATTCACTTTCACAGACCTATTTTTTTTTTCTAGCCCATCTCTGTTTCCATTCCTTTGGTACCACTAGAAAGGCTGATGTAAATTACCCAACAAGCATTCATTAAAAACCAGCTGTATACTAGATGCTGTTATCTTTATGTAGGTATAAATAGAACCTTGGTTTCCACCTTGGACTTCCTTGGAACACATGCCTTCTGGGTCCAATCTCAGACTCTTCTCACTAACTCGGACTCACGTGTCTTCTTGTGCTTTATTTCCCACTTCGGGGCTGCTCTCGTTGTACCGTTAGCCATTTGGTTTGACCTGAATTGGAGGTGTTTAAGAACAGATATTCTGGATGCTCATGTTCTGATGACCCTCCAGGAATGAGAAGCAGCTGTATCTCTGCCAAGTGTGGGAACGGTGGAACATTGGCTGTAAGAGGAGGAGGAGGAGGAGGTGTCCTAACAGTCATCACAAGGATGGAATGCTCCAGACAAAAACCTCTGTTGAGAAGCCATGTGGCCTCATGGAATGGACTCTGGACTTGGCTTCAGGAAAGAAAGACATGGCTTCCCATCTTACCTTGAATCCTCCTTGGCTGTGTGATCATGGGCAAAGCCCTTCATCACTACAGCTCTCTCCCATTTAGGTCCTACCTCATTTGACAGAGGAAAATCCAGGTTCAGGCTCCGAGAATTGGTTCTACTCAAGGTAACTGGGAGTCAAAAATGAGAACACACTGCCATGCTGTCTAACACAGCACTCATAGACTACGTATGGGGAATGGCACTGATGTAGGGAATCCCCAGAAGATGAACATCCTTCCAACAAGTAGTTCAGCACCTTTTCTGTCATTTAGTTTTAGAGACTGGCCCAGGGCTTCACCACCAGAATGTATCAGAAATAGAACTTGAACTCAGGTCTGACTTGATGCAATGCCAGCCCTCTCTCTTCTATGTCACACTGATATGTAACATGTGATAGCCTCCTAGGAAGGCCAGTTGTGATTACCTGCTGTATTTCTGAACTCTGGGTCTTTGTGTATGTGTGCTTTTATTTTTTCTTAACTACATGTAAAAATATTAACTTAAAAAGTTTTGAATTTTCTCCCTTGAAAAGGCAAGAAATTTGAGACAGGTTACACATGTGAAGTCATCCAAAACACATTTCCATATTAGTCACGCTGCAGAAAAAGCACAGACCTAAACAACAAAAATACCAGGAAAAATAAACAAACAGTATGCTTTGATCTGCATTCAGACTGCCTCAGTTCCTTCTCTGGGACTGGACAGCATTTCCAGTGGCTAGCACGTTGTCCTGGATCATTGTACTGCTTAGACCATTCACAGTTGATCACTGTTCCATTTTGCCATTACTGCATGCAGTAGGGGTCTGCAACGTATGGCTCTTGAGCCATATCTGGCTCCACCTCCAACCGGCCAGTCTGGGCAGAGCCCCAGGATGTGCCCCAGGGGGCCCTTCAGCCCCCACCCCATATTCCAGAGCCTTCCTCCTCTATCCTCCTCCTTCCACAGGCGTTTATGGCTGTCATGGCCAAAAAGGTTGCCGATCGTTGGCATACAGTGTTCTCCTGGTTCTGTTCGCTTCACTTTGCCTCAGTTCATGGAGGTCTTTGCAGATTTTTCTGAACCATCTTGCTCATCATTTCTTCTAGCACAATAGTATTCCTTCATAATCTTATACCACAACTCAATCAGTCATTGCCCAATTGATGGACATTCCTTCAATTTCCAATTCTAAGCTGCTATATCTATTTATGCATAGATGGGTCCTTTTCCCTTTTCTTTCTTTCATCTCTTTGGGATGTAAACTTAGTGGTGGTATTCCTGGGTCAAAGGAGATGCATGGTTTTATAGCCCTTTGCATACAGTTCCAAATTGTTTTCCAGAATAGTCGGGTCAGTTAACAACTCCACCAACAGTGTACTAGTGTCTCAATTTCCCCACGTCTCCTCCAACGTTTGCCATTTTTGAACCCTGGCTCTTCTGAGTATCTGTGGTCTCAAAATCTAAACATTAGCTCTTTCCTCCTTAGCAGTCTGAGAAACAAAAAAATGGATCTACTCATTGTCTTCTCAATGCCCTGAATGACTGCCAAGGAACCAGCAGTACCAGAGTCAGAACAGATATGCTAAGAATGCACCTGCTACTTCCCCGTTAACATTTCTCAGGGATGTTCCTGGGGCCTCGTCAGGATGCCAACTTGGCAGATGTTTTCTTCCATTTATGTTATATGGTGCTAATTTTATTTCACTGGCATAGAAAATCGAAAATACACAGCAACGTCCGCTTGACTCTGCCTCTCCATGGGAATGCTTCCTTAATTCATATGCAATTAGGAATGAATTCCCATTGGGCTCCCGTTCAAGTCCAAGATCTCAAGTCTATGCTACAGAGTCTCAGCTGATCTCACTGTCTGGATGAATTTCATATTTCAGCCTCATCCCTCCCATTCCTTCCAAGTTCAGTGGCTCTCGGCTAGCATGATTCAGGGCAAAGAATGCTAGGTTTTCAGTCAGAAGAACTGATTCTGAATTTTGCCTCTGCCACATACAAGACCCAATCTTGGACAAATCGATAAATTTCTCCAGCCTCAGTTTCCTCCTCTATATATTAAGCAGATGACACTTGATGGCCCGTGAATTCCCATCTAGTTCCAGATCTCTGATTTAGCCATAGGCAGGCAGTGGCTCAAGGAGCACTTTTAAAGCCCTGACTATGTGCCAGACATTATGCTAAGCTGGACTTGTGGTCAGGAAGGGCTGGATTCAAATACCACCTTTAACAATATGGGCGCTACAGATCTCTCAGGGCTCTGGGAGTCATCACTGTATATCTGAAATACTCTTCACCCACCTAATATACTCTTCCATCAGCTGGGGAATGGGCCTCTCCCATCATTTAAACAATGCCCTAGTCCCTCCCTGCTCCATGAAGCTTTCTCAGGTTAACTGAAGGTTTGTGTCACAAAGGAAAGAATACTGGATTTGGGATCCCATTGCCCTGGCCTTGGCCAAGTCATTTAATAACTGGCCTCGGTTTCCTTTTCTCTAAAAATGAGGGGTTTAGAATGTTTCCTTCCTGCTCTATCTCCAGGACTCCCTGAGACTTCCCACTCCCCTGAATCTTGATAAGGATCTACCTCTGTTGCCTTCCTAGATCATATCTAAGCTTCTCAGATTTTTTAAAGCCCTTCCTTACCCAGCCCCACCCAGCCTTTCCTACATTACTATATATTGTGCCCTTTCTGGCAATGTACAGTCCAACCAAATGGGTGTTCTTGCTCTTTCATCTTCCTTAGTGCTTACCACTGGCTGGAATGTTCTCCTGACTTTCCTCCACCGCTAGGATCACTTGATTCCTTCAAAACTACTCAAGCAGCAGCTGCTCAGAGAAGCTTCCCCTCATCTCCCAGATTCTAATCTCCCTCTGCTTCCCAGTTGTCTTTTATTCCCTTCGTGTCTATCTATGTGCATGCTATCTCTCTCTTTAGAATAGAAGTTCCTCTAGGGAAGGGCTTGTTCCATGCCTATCTTTGCATCCCCAATGCCAGCACAATGCCTGGCACATACTAGCTATTGAGTAGATGCCTGTAGAATGTGCCTGTGGTCTGGATGGCTCGTATGTATGCCCATGCCTCTCTCCCTCAAAGGCTACGAGCTCTCCAAAGGCCAAGGTTCACGAGCCTTCGTTCCTCGTTTCAGAACAAGTTCAGGGCTCACTGGATGGACGTGGCTTTTTAGTGAGGATGTCAGGAGCCCCAGCATCCTCCTGTGGAGAAGGGGATCTGCTTTGATTGGACATTATGTATACTGACAGCTTCTGGTGAAGGACTAAATTCCTGTTGACATAAGAAGCCCTCCCTTCTCCCACCCAAGTCCTCTTTAGCAGGTTTGTCAATTCCCATCTCATTTTTCTATCCTCAAGAAGAGGATCCGGATCCCTTGGGTTCTGATTGTGTTTTAACATTGGCAAAGTCTTTTTCTGTCCTTGTATTTCTTTGCATCTGAGCCCTGCCTTCCCTCAGCCCCAGGATGGAAGCAGGCTATTCCTTTCCTCAGTGACTGCTTCACTTATCATTGGACAGACATTTTTTATGTCATTAGATTGATTTTTCTATGTTTTTCCATCTTGGTTTCCCAATTAGACCTCTGCCTATACACTATATCCATGTGCCACTCAAATACTATGGTACTTTTCCTCAAGCATTGGATGCCTCACCATGTCCCTCTAGCCCTCTTTGAGGACATGGTTAGGTTCTGGGGACTTTTTTTTAGCCTTTCCCTTTATCCCTACATCCCTTTAACTTGGCACAGGGCCTAGAAATATAATAAGGACTCAAAAAGGCTTGTTGACTGACTCATGGATGGACGCAAGGCAAGAAACTGGACATAGTGCTCCTTTGTAATAACCCGCAGTACTAAGCAGGTTCCACCATCCATTGTTGGTGTTCCATCCATGACTGTTCCTTGCCACATTCATTAAGCCCTGACTACTCCCTTGGAGGGGAATCAATAAGGCATTTGATTTCAGAACTGAGTTCGAATCCTTGCTCTTTTATTTACTTGGCTATTGAGGAGTGAGAGGTGATAAGACTTGGGTGTTGTGGGGGAGAAGTAGAAAATGAAGAGTCAAGAATGACTCTTCATGGGGCAAGACAATTAGTTTTGTCCTAATGCTACAAAAGGGGAAACTGAGCTTCAGAAAGTGATTTTGCACTGGGGCAAAAGCTGTTGGAGTTGTTTCTGCCAGTGCTATCCAATAAATTCCTCTAATGGTGAATACCAGGATCTAAGCATAATTAAGTCTCCAGAATAATTCAATGACTTAAGAATTGCCCAGGGCCATATGACTTCTAGAAATGCTTTGTGATTCAGCTTCTCCCAAGCTCTTAGGGGTGTCTAGGGACCCTCCCACAAAGAGGGGCCACCTGATAAAGATAGATAGGAGACATTTGTGGAGATTCTGCCAGGTCCCGGCTATCTTGGCACTGCAGAATCTCAACTATTATCTAAAGGTCATTCCCAAATGTCTGACTGATCTTTGCCTGATCCTGAGATGCTGGGCCGGTCAAGTCAAGTCCTTCATGCTGCAAAGCTTCCTGGGGGTACAGATCCCTTATGCTGAGCTCAGTAGCTGACAGAGCTACCAAGAGGCCAAGGTGCTCTGAAAGCTGCTTGTATCCAACGGGTTGTGATGGGTGGAGGGGGACCTAGTCTTTTGCCCTTTTCCGGGGCAGGGGAGGGGGTGCTGGTGGGCCTCTATTACTCCCAAGCTCTTAGGAGATTTCATTTCTCATTACATCAATTTGGATTTCTCCAGTGCCATCCAAGGGAAGTCTTGGAAAGGAAAGGACTGACCAGAGAGCTTGAGTGGGTTCTCCATCCCTGGTGGTCTCCAAGCAGAGGCTGGAGAGTTACTCGAAGGGGTAGGTATCGTAGTAGGGATTCTGAGTGAGGTTTGGACCACCATAGGCCCCCGAGGTCCCTTCCAGATTGGTTTCTCTCCCTAGGAAACACAATGGAAAATGAGAACATGCTTGAAGATCCCCCTTCCTCCACCTTCCCTCTTCCTTCCTTCCTCCCTGCCCCACCTTATTAAAGTCTGGAACTCAGGTTTCAAAGGCAGCCCCTTTGAGTGCCCTTAGTGATGGACGGCTCTGGGACTCGGAGACCACCCGCAAGGCCTCCAGCCTCTGGACTTTGTGAGTTCCCAGACCCCCTTCCTGCCACACCTTGGGGCCATTCTCCTCTGGGAGGCTCACCTCTCTCCACTGCCGAATAATGGCATTTCATCTCAGCATTCACATTGCTCATTCATGCAAGCAGAGGCTCAAGCTTTCCTTTGCTTTCTTGAGAACCAGAAAAACTCGTTTCCCAGCTCAGCCTGGCTACAAATTGGGAATGTTTTCAGAGCACTTGGCAAAGGGAAACACACGGTGAACTGAGCAATCACCGATCGATCCATGGATGAACACATGGATCCTTTCTTCCTGTGTACAACTCATAGCACCGGTCACTTCCATATTGGGAAGCATGCTCTCACCTGCTCCTCTTCAGGAAGCTTCCCCAGATGCCTCATGGCACAGACCATGCAGGGGCTGAGGAACAGGGAGCAGATCCTGAGCATGAACTCTCTGAGGGGCGTGACTCAAATCTAGAGCCTGATGTCTAGAATCAGAGGACTCAGGCTCAGATTTTGACCCAGCGATTTATCAGCAAGCCAGTTAACCTCTGTCTTCCTTAGTTTCCTCATCTGTGTAATGGGATAGTAGAGCTGGTTGACCTCTAAAGATCAGATTAGCGATGAGTCCATGATTCTATGGGAGTTTGTTCCCCAGTCATCATCTTCAGCCATGTGTACACTCAAGGACGAACAACTTGAATTAAAAAACAACCAAACAAATATCAGCCAGTAAAACAAAAGATAAATTGATTTCTCTTTGTACTAAGTAGGTCTTGAATAGGCCTTTTCTCCAGGTTAATGAGACAAGGTACAGGCTCCTTAGTGAAGAAGGATGCAAGTAAGCAGGATATTAGATCACCAGAGTACCTCCCATCTGCCACCAGCTAACAATAAGAGGCTCACTGTGAAAGGAAGGGAATTAATTCTCTGATCGCTTAAAGAGCCTAAAATAACTCAAACTCACTCAGTGGTAACTGAAGCCAACAAGTTTAGGATCCTAAATTAGACGTGGGGAGAGGAGAGGAGGGTCCTCGACTTTCCGTATCATTATTACGTGTGAATGGAGAATCTGCCACCTCGGAACTGGGAAAGCTGGTTCTAATGGCTGCTCTTACATATGCATGTCACCTAGTTCTTCAGTGCCCCAGGCTTCTCTCTAACACTGAAAGGACACAGCAATTGCCAATATATATTGGTAGAGAGGGCTTTCCCAGTGGGAGAAAGCTCCCTACATTAATGAAATCCTAGGTCTAGGTGGCTCAGTGGATAGGGTGCTAAGACTAGAGTCAGAAAGATCCAAGTTCAAGTTGGGGCCTCAGATGTCTCATCTTTGAGTGACTCTGCACAAGTCACTGAAGCTCCATCTGCCTCAGTTTCCTCTTCTGGATAATAATGATTTCGCTCTTCCAGGGTGGACATGAAGATCTAAGAAGATGAATTGGTAGAATGTCTGGAACATGGAAGGCATTTAATAAAACCTTTTTGCTTTTTCTTTTCTCCCTTATGAAACATTATCATTCACCTTCCTATCCACTGGTCTTCTGACTGTTCTTACTTGTAACACTCAGTCTTTTCTTTCAGGGACTATTGATGCCCCCTGCTTGGAATGTTCTTCTTCCTCACCTCTGCCATATATATTGATAAAGCTATGGCTCTATATAGCTACATAGAAATAGAGATAGATAGACATCCCATGTATTACCATCTTCCACATCAGCCTCTAATGCCTTCCTCAAAGGCAGGGATTCTTTCATTTTGTCATCATTGTTCCAGAGGCTATTACATATGTAAATGCTTGTAGATCAATGAATTGATCTAAAATATGTGTCTAAATTCCCTTTCTGGCACTAGTTTTCTCTCTTTTTTTAGATATTTTATTTTACCAGTTACATGCAATAACAATTTTCTACTTGTTTATGAAGCTATAAGATCCAAATTGTCTCCTTCCCTCCCTTCCTTCCACCTTCCCAGAGATGGTAAGCAATTCAACCTGTGTTATAGATGTATTTTCATGCAAAAGCTATTTCCATGTTGTTCATTGTTGTAGGAGAATATATATAAAATCAAAACCCAAATAAATTAAAGTGAAAAATAGTCTGCTTTCATCTGCATTCTAATTCCACTCTGAAGGTGAACAGCATTCTTTCTCAAAACTGCTTCAGAATTGTCTGAGATCATCTTTTGCTGAGAGTAGCTAAGTCTTTCACAGTTGATCATCATACAATACTGCTGTTACTGTGTACAATGTTCTTTTGGTTCTGCTTATTTCACTCTGCATCAGTTCGTGTAAGTCTTTCCAGCTTTTTTCTGAAGTCAACATTTCTTATAAAAAATAATATTCTGTCACTATCATGTACCACAATTTGTTCCACTGTCCCCCAATTGATGGACAGTGTTATGATGATAATAACAGATAGCTTGGAGAAGCAGATAAATGTTTTCAGGGCCAAATATAGCTTTAAGTCAAGAGCCCTAGATTGACAGGTTAGAGTGAGGAAAGGAGGGGGTAAAACACTCCTGATTCTCAAACCCCTCCCCCTCTAACTGCTTCTGCTTCAGCTGGTAATGAAGACAGGAATAAGATTCTTCTGGTGAATTTCTGTTATGGCTGAAACCCCAATAATGTTTCTTTCTTAAATTTATATTCCTCTCAGGTCAGTTAGAGGAGATATATAGAAATTATTTATCTAACTGTTGAGGACAGAGGAGATCTTAAACTGGCAGCCAACAGGATTCAATCTAGAAGTTCAGACTGAATTGTAAGTATCTTCCAAATAATTATCAGGCACAGATTTGAAGGTAAAAAGTTATATTAGGAATTAACAAGGAAAATTATAGAAATCAATGAAGGGTTTAGGATAAATGAAAGGTGACCCTGAACTGTTAAATTGATGCCCCCTTCCCCCTCCTCACTGGAGGAGAGGAAGCATTTAACTAAAACTGGTTCTCTTACTATTGATAAATATTTTACTCTCTAATCGCTAAGTAATTATATAATTATATTAATGAAGAATAGTAATGACAAATAGGCTAACCCTATGAGTAGAAATCACTAGCTTAAGCTACAATGGTTTCTCAGGAGAAACCCCAAGTCAGGAGAGACAAGCAGAGTGTCTGCTTACATCCAATCCCACAAATTAACTGTCCTCAACCCTTCTCAACTGCCCCTCACCCAAAGTTCTCCAGGGGGGTCCCCTGGAACTCTGGGTGAGGCTCTCCCTGTACCTTTGCAGGGATTCCATGCTTTGCATCTTCACACAACAACAGTCCCTCAATTTCCAATTCTCTGTGGAATATTTTTGTAAAAGTAGGTCCTTCCCCCTTACCCTTTTTTTTTTTATCTCTATTGGATACTGCTGTAGAGAAATATAGATCTGAGTTAGTTAGCAGAGCAGACTGGCTAGCAAGAGAACTTAGGATCTTGTCATAGGGGACACTGACTCTTGCAGACTCACAGTTTGAAGCAGCTGTTTGGGTGAGCCTGTGTCTTATGGTGAACTCAATAAACTCTGGAGCTGTTTCCTTGGATTTGGGCATTATTATCTTCAATCAAGACCAGTGAAGTAGTAGGTTAAGAAATGGATTTTATCTGTTGTTGTGGACACACAGATTTATCCCATCTCCCTCACTTCACACTTGGATTTATCTGGCTGTGAATCCTGATTTTCCTGAGACTAGCTGTGACATCCTGAGACCAGCCAAGGACATCTTTGTGAGACCCCTTTGCTCCCTGTCCAGCCAGACCTTGCCTTAGGCAGACTGCTCATAGATTTAGTTTTCAGTGTAGTCTTTGTCCATCCCTCTATTCCCTGGTAGTTATCATTAGACCAGAGTGTTAGTTTTCCTACTTCCCTTCACTCTCCATCCCAATTTATTTTTAAACCCTTTTATATACAGACCTTCCTTGTTTCTCCTCCTTTCCCAGACAAACCTGGCACCTAACTGACAGCAAGGACCCATTGGGATAAACCCAGCTGGATTTCCTGGTGGCTTCCCTCTCTACTCCATTTTCCTATTCCCGCTCTTAACCAAACCACCTAGGAGTTATTCACCCACTGGATCTGTTATTTAAATCACAGATATATTATCATAACAATACAGACCTAGTAGTTGTATTACTGGATCAAAGGGTATGCAGCATTTTTTTGTCCCTTGAGCATGGTTCCAGATTGCCCTCCAGAATAGTTGGATCAGTTAACAACTCCACCAACAATGCATTAGTGTCACAATTTTGCCATATCCCTTCTAACATTTGCTGTCATATTGGCCAGTTTGATAGGTATGAGGTGGTACCTCAAAGTTGTTTTAATTTGCATTTTTCCAATCCAGAGTGAATTAGAACTTTTTAAAATATGATTATTGATAGCTTTAATTTCTTCATCTGGAAACTACTTGTTCATATCCCTTTGACCATTTCCAACACTGGTTTTCTCATCTGAAAAATGGAACAAAAATATGACATCCCCCATTTCCTGATCTACAAAATAAGGGGGTGGATTGATGGCTGCTGGTATACCTTAGAAGCTACAATACTGGGCTAAAGTAAAATATGTAGGAAAAGCACTTTCCAAACATTAATATCTCTTACTATTGTTTGCAAATGAGAAAGTTTGATTTTGGCTTAAGGAGGATTTGTTTGGGAGACTGTGCTTCCACTCATCCAGACAGTACCCTCTCTGGTAGTTAAGAGTCTTTGCTGCTCCTGGGATATTGGAAAGATGGGTCATCATTTCTCTCATAGAGTGAATAAAGGTTTGGCAAAGCTGATTTTATTTTGATTCCAAAACAAACTAAAGGCATCATGTCATGGGACATTTGGTCATCCTTTATTGCTGTGCTCATGGTGTGTGTTTGCAAAAAGATCACTAAGGAAACAACTATAGCTTATGTGCCAACATCTGTTGTCAATGATGGAGAGGTAGGAAAATTATCCCAATAACATCCTCCAGATTGCATCAACACACACTCTGATACTAAGTGACAATTATTGTGAGTATAATCTGTGACATTCATCCGGTGGTTGCTCAGATACAGCTTGGGGCCCCACTCCACTCATTGTTGGGGATTACTCCTGGCATCTTTTCAGGATGCTATCTCTTGCCTGGCTCTCCAGCTCCCTTGGAGAACAGGGACTATTCTTTGTGTTGGTTTGCTTTTTGGTTTCTTGGTTTTTGCACTCTTCCCTTCCAAGGTGTCTTGCTTATACTAGGTCCATGATGAATATGAATTGATTTTTTGAGAAATCTGATCACAAATATGTCAGCAAAATCTTGTGTTTTACTGTATTCAAAACTGATCACTGTAAGTGTCCCGAATTTGTCTTTAATAGTGAGAACATATCACTAAGTTCAAAGGCCTTTTATTTTTCCCATCATCCTCCACCAACTCATACCCACACCTGCTGATCAAGGCTTTATTGTATCTGCTTTACCTCTGGGGAAAAAAAATCTGAGATCTCTCTAATTGAAATAGCATATGACATATTTGTTAAGTCTGGTTTAAAAGTTCAGTGCATTAAATTAGATCTGCTATAAATTGATCAGCATGTGTTGGGGCAAGGGAAAGCTGTGTTTAAATGGATTTTAAATGTGATAATCTGGGACAGCCTAAAGCCACCTTATGAAGTAAGTAGTGGACATTGATCTTAGAGAAGAGGCTCGCGGATTAAGACCTGAAAAGGCTCTTATGTGAGAGATACGTAGGAAACTTTCTTTCTTGATGAGGAAATTCTCACTTGGTAAACTGTTCTTGATCATATTTCTAATAAACACTTGGAGAAAAATTTGAAACCAGATCTAGCTGGACCCATAATCAGGCTTGGGAGAGATGATGGTTTCCTAGGATAAATCTCCAAAGGATTTTGGGTGGATGGTGAGTCCAAAGAGAAAGATACCCCAGCCTTGGGTCCTTGACGTAATGAGCACCTTGTGGATTGAGCAGAACTGGGTTCAAATTCTGCCTCTTCTGGTGCTTGTTTCCTTAGTGATCCTGGGTAAGTCCCTAACTTTCTTGGGTACCAGTTTCCACTTTTGTGAAATAAGGAGTTTGGACTAGAAGACCTCTGAGGTTCTTTCTGCTTCTACATTTTTGCTTCTCTGGTCCTTGAGATGGTGGCCCAAGTCTAGGCAAAGGAATGAGACAATACTATGCAGCGAAGACATAAGATTTAAGACCCATATGCATGGGATCTTCTAGTTTTTAGACTACTTCAGGAAGGAAGTTTATCCTTCCTGGAGGGAGATATCATAATGCCCTGCCATTCTCACATGGATACCCTGGACAAGACCCTAGTCACCCTGCCCTAGTCCTGGCCCTTCTCCAATCCTCCTAGGACAAAAAAGACTGAGGCAAAGAATTACTAAACCGCTTGTACAAGTGACATCATTCTGCCCTCCTCAACATTCCTAGTAGGATGAGAGACTTGTCAAATACAATGCTTTCCACTATTCGTCAGTCAAAAGTATTTGCCAGTGGAAGCCAGAACGCCATGCAGACGAGATTTAGAAGCTGAAAAACTCTGAGAGCCAAGTTCATCATTTAAGAAGGGTGCAAAGCTGGCAGCAGGCCAAGATATGCTGAGAATACCAGCTTCCATGCTGGTCCCAGGCAGGAAAGAAGGGGAAACAACTTCCACTGAATCCCATTGAGGCATCTGGCTTCACTACACAGTTCATGTACAGCACAGGGAGCTGGACTGGCAGGATCCTTGCATCCCGTGCTTTGAATGCAAAGATTAGCAGCTGAGGGAGGGCCTTCTGCTGGTAGCATGCCAAGGAGCTATAAGACCCGTGGAAAAGAAGGGAGGAGTGCAAAGGTGGAGATCAAAGCTTTGAGCAAGGGGGAAAGGTTAGCTCTCCCTGCACTCCCCTGCCCCCTCCTCTCTCTCTGTCTCTCTCTCTCTCTCTCTCTCTCTCTCTCTCTCTCTCTCTCTCTCTCTCTCTCTCTCTCTCTCACACACACACACACACAC